>NW_005871077.1:607845-616630 GCF_000147115.1 Myotis lucifugus | reverse complement strand
GCTCTAGTTAACTAATAAATTACAGCAGTCTGCTATAAATACTTATGAAAACACAAATTTGCTTGAGTGCTACTGATGTACCAGAAAATTTGAGAACACCACAAATTTCCCACTTACTTATGAGTGATTTCACCTTGGGAAACAATAGTTGCA
This sequence comes from Myotis lucifugus, assembly GCF_000147115.1. Lineage (NCBI taxonomy): Eukaryota > Metazoa > Chordata > Mammalia > Chiroptera > Vespertilionidae > Myotis > Myotis lucifugus. The sequence continues at coordinate 616,477 of NW_005871077.1, read as the reverse complement.
CCCAGCTGAACCAAGCTTCACAGGAATTCACAAAGCAACACTCTTACTCACACACACACACACACACACACACACACACACACACACCTCAAACATCTGCTAACTACTTCAGTTCACTGTATGAGCTGTCATATTCATCCACGATTGGTGTTACAACTTTCAGAGGTTTATTTCAGATAACCCTCCTTCCATCACGTCACAATAACTTACAAGCTGCAACCCTTTCAACAGATGTCCACTTCCACAAGCCTATTTCAAATCTTTGTCAAGGTAAAATGCCATATGTATTATATTGTTCATGCACTCTTTAACCATTTAATGTTATGCTATGATTTTTGTTAGGTTAGTATGCTTTTTTAATGCATCACATTTTTGAATATTGATCCCGTTAAACCCTATTTTGCCCATAAACCCCTTGCTACAATTTTGCATAGTATGGTAACTTTCAGGAACACATTATGCCATGTTATAACAGACTGACTATGAATAAGTAACATCAGGTCATGTTAAGCACAAGGAAAGAACAAAGGAGTGGAAAGGACAGACAATGATGGGGATGCCTGTTTCAGAATGACCAAGAAGGGAGAGAAGGCCTCTGTGAGAGGGTGATATTTAAGCAGACACATTACATTACTGAAGTGAGAGAGTGCATACCACGAGGACATACAGAAAGAAAAACATCCCAGAAAGGAGCATAATGTGCAGAACCCCTAAACAAGAATAGATTTCTTCCTGTGGGGCGGGTATGGACAGAAGAGCACAAACGAGGGGAAAAGTGGTTGAAAAGGCTGAAAAAACACCCAGACACCAGGTTATACAGGGTATTTTATAGGCCTTCGTAAGCAACATTCACTGGAGTGTTCCAAGTATGAGAGTGATGTGAGCTGAGGAGCATTTTAACTGGACCATTCTGCACAGGGAAATAATTGTGTGAAACAAAAAGGATGCAGGGACACCATTCAGAAGGCTCTTGCAGAGTCCTGGTAAGAGAATGTGGTAGCCAAGACTACAATGGTTATATTTTAACCGTTTGAGTCCCAAGCAGCGCGATTGCGCTGCTGAGATTTTATGTCGAGAAAACATACGATTCGTTTGAGTCCCAGGGGGGTATTGAAAAAACACTGTCGAAGAATCCCAAACAGCGCAACCGCGCTTTCTCTAAATGAGTACGAAAAGACCCAAACAGCGTGATAGCGCTTGTTTTATTTTATGCCGAGAAATACCAAGCAGCGCAATCGCGCTGCTTGGGACTCAAACGGTTAAGTACTAACAGGGGTTATACTTGGAGATAATTTGAAGGGGGAGATAAGGTTTAAAGTTTAGCAAAGAACTTGCTTTCCGGTTTCAGAACACTGAAAACTTTAACTGGGTAATACTTTATCAGTGAAAGGGGATAATTCTGGTTAGCCTATTTCAAATGAATCAGATGACAATGTAAAAGGGCTCTGAAAATTAGGAAATATTATATAAATCATAAAGTCCCAAAAGCAGAATCCAGTTACAGATGTGGTCCCAGTTACAGAATTCCTGTAAAGCCCTGGCTGGGTGACTAAGTTGGTTGGAGCATCGTCCCATACACCAAAAAGGTTGCAGATTCAACCCCCCAGTCAGGGCAAGTGCGGGAGACAACCAACCGATCAATGTTTCTCTCTCACATCGATGTCTGTGTCTGTCTATCTCTCTCTCCTCCTTCCTCTCTCTAAAATCAATAAAAAACATATCCTCAGGTAGAGATTTTAAAAAAGAATCCCTGTATAAGATGCCCCAGCTCATTGCTATCTTCACTCTTTCCAGCATCCTAACAAAGTGATACACTACATACACCAAAACTATTCTCTACAACAAAATAAGACAATGAGCATGTTTAACAGAGGGACAATCCAGAATACATAAATTTTCTGTGACTTATGCACCAAAATCCTAAGTATATTACACCAAGAACTATAAAATACAACTTGCACAACTCAAAAACAGTTCAATTAAGACTGCCTTAAAAGAGCAAAGTAAACCATTCCAAAATATTTTGATTGTGAAATAGACATACCACATCATAAACATTATAACCATATCTTTAAAAATAACAAAAAAATATTAAAAACATGATGACTAAGACAAATGATGCATGTGTTCAAATATATCAGTGGTTCTCAACCTTCCTAATACCACGACCCTTTAATACAGTTCCTCATGTTGTGGTGACCCCCAACCATAAAATTATTTTTGTTGCTACTTCATAACTGTAATTTTGCTACTGTTATGAATCATAATGTAAATATCTGATATGCAGGATGTATTTTCATTGTTACAAATTGAACATAATTAAAACATAGTGATTAATCACAAAAACAATATGTAATTACATATGTGTTTTCCAATGGTCTTAGGCGACCCCTGTGAAAGGGTCGTTCGACCCCCAAAGGGTTCGCAACCCACAGGTTGAAAACCGCTGAAATACATGCACAAATATTTAAAGCATTTTTTTTAATTAAGGAAAAAAATGCTGAAAAGCAAAAAATATTAATGCTGCTAATGTGGCAATCTTATTGTATTTCTTTTAATGGAATAATTTTTTCCTGTGATCCTTTTAAACTAATATCTGGAAATCCAAATTATCTGCCTAGTTTACTATCTTTCTATAAAGCATCAATCAATAAACTAGGTAATATCTATCTCTGATCTGCATTAGAAAAAAACTTAACATGTTAATGGTATTAAAATCCAAATTTTAGATTCTGTATAACATTTCTAAGTTGCTTTGAAAACAAGTCTCGGACTGTAAGAGCTTAACTTGAGAAAAATGGCTTCTTTCTAGTAAAAATTTTGGCAAGCTTTCACATTAAAATTTATTCTTAAAACGGAAACTCAGACATGTGACAATTTAGTCTATACACATACAATGTATCAATGTCAATGCCCTGGCTTTGATACTGTACTATAATTAGGTAAAATGTAGCCACTGAAAGAAGTTAGGTAAAAACATTAAGCAAACTCACCTTTAAACTAGTGCTATAGTAAATACCAACTAAATAAGCTTTCAATATGCTTAATGTTTCATCTCTGACAGCATATACAATTATCAGAAGGAACTAATTTCTAGACTCAGTTGTCACTATTTGTTCAATTTTACATAAGTAAATTTACCCTCATTTGTAAAACTGTAAAACAGGTATTATCTGTTCTATCTGCCTTCCAAGATCAAAATGAGGATCAAGAGAGACTTTTTTCATAGTACTGTCTAACATTACAAATACAAGCATCTTTCATTTTATTCAAAACCTAGTTATTAGAATAACCATAAGACCATGTCAGACAAATACCACAGTCTATTATCCAATATGAAAAGATTCAAACATTACTAAATTATATATAAAAACACCAATTATCCCCAAATGGTCCCACTAAACAATTCCTTCAAATACTAATTATAGTAATCTTTGTTTGAAAATTAGATGAAAATACATTTCCAAATTTTACCAGAAATGGCTAATCACAAAACAAGATAAAAACTTCCCACTATGCAGGTAAAAATTTTAAAATCTTTAGAAACAATGGTTACCAAACCACCAAGGGCAATTTTCCTTTGTACTAAAAAGATACTTGAATGCCAACCTAAGAGCTATGCAAATTCACTAAATTCCCCAAAACCAGAGTACCAATAAAGAATATTTTTCAATTAACCAACTGAACTAAGCTATCTGTCCTAAAAAGATGTTTCTAACAAGTAGTCCAAATATGTCTTATATGTTTCTTACAGTTAATTCTAAGAGGAAAGATGAGAAAAATAGAACGAGCCTCAAGAGGCTGAAGTTTTATGGAACAGCTTCCAAGAATCTCTGTAAACATACCCTTCATTCCTAACTCCATTTGTACTATTATCATTCTTAAATTTAAAATTACTTGGTAAAATAGAGCTAGCTCTAAAAAAACAACAAACAAAGCACACACACACACCACTAAACACATACTTAAACCAATTGAAAAGGGTTTAAAACTCAATAAAATATAAATTCAACCTGTATTGTATATTCCCTCTTCTGAGGTTTTGATGTTAGCTGCACCTTTAAAAACATCTCAGCTACAAAAAACAAATCTAATTGTACCATAAGATTCTTGCTTTTGATCATTTTAAACAGAAGATTGTATGATTTGCAGATAGATTAGAGAATATATAAAAATTTATTTCCCCCTAATTTACAACAGATGGCCTACATCCCCTTTAATAATCCTAAGGGATTAAAATCTCTAAATCTTTTATATGTGCATACTCTGTTGCAATAAGTCTTTAAAGATTCCTAGGAGTGACAATCCTCAATCCCTGCTTTCACACTTTTTATTGTATACCTTAAAGTCCTTTCTATGCATTACTTCTAAATTGTCACTTTTCAAAGAAATCCAAGGTGCCATGAAAAACAGCAGATACAGCCCTAGTTGGTGTGGCTAAAAGTTAGAGTCTCAGCTCATGCACTGAAGGATTGCAGGTTCAATTCCCAGTCAAGGGCATGTACCTGGGTTGCAGGTTCCATACTGATGAGGTCAGGGAGGGTGTGCAGGCAACCAATCGATGTGTCTCTCTCACATCAGACACATTGGTGTTTTTCTCTCTTAAAAAAAAAAAAGCAATGGAGCCCTAGTCGGTTTGGCTCAGTGGATAAAGAGTTGGCCTGGGGACTTAAGGGTCCCAGGTTCGATTATGGTCAAGAGCACATGCCCGGGGTTGTGGGCTCGATCCCCAGTAGGGGGTGTGCAGGAGGCAGCCAATCAATGATTCTCTTTCATAACTGATTTTTCTCTCTCTCTCTCCCTCCCCCATCCTCTCTGAAATCAATGAAACTATATTAAAAAATAAAGAAAATAAAGGGGGGGGGGGGAAGGCAATGGAAAAAATATCTGAGTGAGGATTAACAAAATGAAACAAACAAAAAAAGATGCATTTGTTTAACTCGCTTTGTAAAATCCAAGTTACAAATCATAGCACATAGGCTCTTAAATTATTACATTACTAAAGTCATTAGATTTTTTTTTAATTCCTAAAATTAAAAAAGTAACAAATTTGAAATCACATCAATAAACAAAATAGTAACCTATTCTTACACTGTTACTTATACAGGCTGAGAGCACAGATAATCCAACATACTTGCATTTCCCTTAGGATAATGGCTCTGACTTTATATAGATGAATATATATACATATATATATGTAAGTATATATATATATATATATAAACATTCCAATTCATATTTAAAGATAAAAACCTACAAAAATAGAAATGCCTGTAATAAAATTAAACATATGCACTTTTTTTTAAATATATTTTTTTATTGATTTTTTACAGAGAGGAAGGGAGAGGGATAGAGAGTTAGAAACATCAATCAGTTGTCTCCTGCACACTCCCCACTGGGCATGTGCCCGCAACCAAGGTACATGCCCTTACCGGAATCAAACCTGGGACCCTTGAGTCCGCAGGCCGACACTCTATCCATTGAGCCAAACCGGTTAGGGCAAACATATGCACTTTTAAAAGTTTAGTTTCAAACACGTATTAGCAATAAAAGAAAATATCTGGAATCTAAACTATAATGACTAAGTATTATATGAGAGAAAAATCACCACTTTACATCTTTGAAAGACAGAATTAACATGAAAGATGCACTCTGAACTCTTGAATGAAAATCTATTTTATGGTATTCATTATTACTACAAAATTTAAAGGAATATGGCAGCCAAGTATATCAGAGATTGCACAAATAGGGATGGAGTTACAGTATTAGTTAACAGGCTCCACAGAAAGACAGGCAAGCAACTAAAAAGCAAGTTAGAAGGTGAAGCCTAACGCAGCAAATGACTAAATCAGAAAAATAAGAAAGAAGTTTCTTACAAATGAAACTAAGAAAAATCAGTAAACAGATACAAATAAAAAGGAAACTAAAAGCCAATAAGAGGTATCTGGAGTTCACATAGAAGTAAAATTAAAATAAAAACAGGAATAAAGAAGAAGCAAGCAGCTACACCACTAACTCTCAAGTAAAGCCTTTAAGAATAGCTTCAAGGGCAGGATCACGTCTTATCTTTAACTTCCAGGAATACCACACCATTACTGGCTCACAGTGGATGCCCAATGGTTGCTGAATAAATAAGCAACAGAATGTTTTTAACCTGTAAAAGAATCTATCAAGCATGATTCACTGTAAATGTACATCAAGTACCCTAGAGCACCTAAACTGACTTCCTCAATTTGAGGATGACAGAATAACCAGATCAGAATCACTAAAAGAGAACCTACATCCTATTTTATCAGTCACCAAATTTTAAACATGAAGCACAATACAGTACAAATAGTACGTGCCTTTCAAGAGCCAAAGTTTGAAATGAAAACTGCTATAGAAGAGTGATTTATAATAGTATCTGACTATACAAAACACTATAGAAACTTTACCTACAAAACTGAAAATATAAAGTGTAAAAGTAATTTTGACATCAAAGAACTCTTAATACTTTAATAACCAAACTCACCTTATGTTACTTTCAAACAAAAATATGGTTTATCTGCATAAGTAGCACAAAGCTATAGCTATATTCAACAGAGATCTATACTTTCTATTCCGTATCATTGAAATATATTAATTTCCTCAACCCAGTAATTATGTACAGAGAAGACCAATGTTTCTCAATATTTGATCACACCGAGTAAAACTGATTCCTATCCTAGGAGACATAAGAGAGAACCAGAAGATGCAGAATATTTTTGTTAATGCTCACCTGAGGGTATTTTTCCATTGAGTTTTAGAGAGTGGAAGGGAGGGAGAGAAACATTGATCTGAGAGAGACACATCGACTGGTTGCCTCCTGCACGCCCGACCAGGGCCGGGGATCAAACCTGCAACTGAGGTACGTGCCCTTGACCAGAATTGAGCCCGGAACCCTTCAGTCCTCAGGCTGACGCTCTATCCACTGAGCCAAACAGGCTAGGGCCAGGACATTTTTTAAAAGTAAGCAAAGTATGAGAAGCTAGTTGACAGTCAAAGGCAGAAAGTCATAGGGCACTCTACTTACTGAGTTTCCTTAGCAGCTTTTAAAAGCACAATCAATATTGTATATTCATCTCAAACATTATTTATTAAGTGACATAAGATCGTATAGTGGGGAAAAATATAGATGTCTTAATTATCTTAGTGAAATTGGTTTATTCCTCAATCCATGCTTTAGATATGAAACCTGTATTTTGGTAAATTTAGGAAAATTAAGTCTGAAAATAGTTATTGAGTTTTACTTTTTCTCAACCTCCTACCACAAAGAGCTGGAGACAAGGTAGTAACTGAAGGGTACTACCTTTATACAAAAGAAACGAGGCTTTAAAAAAGTTGACTAGTTGAATGAACACAGTATAGCAAAGACATTAATAAGACCCAGGAAAATATGGAATATTTTAAATGTTTACAACAAAAAACCAAAAGTAATTCTGAGAATCAGAAATGTGTTTTTTAACCTGTGAACTGTCTCCAAACACCTGTTTTAAATTCATAATTTATCATTAGGAAACACATTTGAAGCCTTTAAAAAAGGGATTCAAGCAGCAACAAGAATCTTTACTTAAAAAAGGTTAAAGTCGCCCTGATCGGTTTGGCTCAGTGGATTAAGCGTCGGCCTGCAGACTGAAGGGTCCCAGGTTCGATTCCGGGCAAGGGCATGTACCTTGGTTGCAGGCACATCCCCTGTAGGGGGTGTGCAGGAGGCAGCTGATCGATGTTTCTCTCTATCCCTCTGCCTTCCTCTCTGTAAAAAAATCAATAAAATATATTTTTAAAAAAGGTTAAAGTTTCTTTCTTGGGAAAATGTCTTGAATTTCCCTCATGGTTAATAATGCATTAGGTAGACTATATTCATAAATGCATTCTCTTATTATCAGCTGCTGGAACCCATTTTTAGATGCCCGTCAGCATCTCATTTCTATGTAATCAGTTCAGGAATCAAATAAATAGAAATAAAAAATTTTCATGACATCCATACAGCAATGTCTGTAAGCTAGAAATATTGCCACATATTATTTTACACAGAGCAATTGTTAAAAATAAATATTTGAAAGTTTCAACAAAAAAGCTACTTACCACCATCCCTCTCTCTAACTCTGTGAATATGCACATTTTTGGCCTTATTGTGACCTGTGCTGTCACTGTATTTGTTTTCAGGACTATCAGATCTCCGTAACATTTTATTTGGTGGTGAAGGATCTGCGGCGTCTCGCATTTTCTCATGTCTGTGATCACCGCTACTGGGGTGACTCTTCGATGAATACTTAAGTGCCTGTAAAACATCACCCCCCCAAAAAGAGACAAAAAGTTGAAACTTTAAACATAGCTTCCTAAATCCATTTTATTATAAAACTTGGTGTTTTAACTTCACTAAGTTTTAGTAATTTATATCAATAAAATTAAAATTTCCATCTTCAATTATGTTCTTAAGTTATTCCGACAAGGCCTATATATATGCTTAAGAGTTATTATAAAGCTCCTCATACAAATCATACCTTATGCTAAAAAAAAGTGAAAACTCTAGTCTATAAAGTACCTTGTAAATAAACGAAATCTTACACCTTGACACATTAATTCCTCAATAAATTTTTCTGGGAATTAAGAA
>NW_005871077.1:603026-607745 GCF_000147115.1 Myotis lucifugus | reverse complement strand
TATGAGGAGCTTAAGCATGCTTCTGCAAAGCTACAAAAAAAAGAAAAGCATCACTTTCTCCATTTCTGACTCAAAGAAAGCATTTCAACCCTACCTTACCTACTCTGACAGGTGTGGGAAACAATTTCAAGGTAAAAAAAGAAAGAAGTTGGCTGATATTTCTAACATAATGAAAATTAATGGAACTCCTTCAAAATAATGGTTTAATTTTATCCTAATGCATATTTAAGACAGCCATGATAGACCAGTCTTTTACAAGGTGTAATTATGTTTTAGAGAAGCAGACGCAGTAGGGTTTAATCTTTGACATCCAAATGTAATGGACAATGGTTTACACATCAGGGGACTTAGGGTTTTTAACTTGAGCTTTAACTGGTGACAGCCAGTTAGCACAACTATCAGCTTAGAAAACGGCTCTTCTATCCTTGAAGTGATTAGACTTAAAAAGGCACTTCCAGTATCATCTGATGGTTAACAATTTATGAGATTTTTTTCCCTCTGAAAACAGGCACCACCTGTATCATAATTTTTTAAAACTTTACATGCAACTGCAATAACAAATAGGAACCTACATACCTAGAACTATCAAATTAGAATAAGTTATTCAAGTATCCAAAGATCTCAATTCCTACAGAAACAAAAGCACTATCTTTCACTAGTAAGGCAACTATTTGCACCAAAAACAATTAAATTGGGAAGGGACAGTGGTTTGCAACACAATTAAGAGTTGCAAAGCAAATAGTTGTTTCTTCCCAGCCCTTTCATCTAATTTTAATACCTTAACATTAACTTTTATTTCCCTAATACACTACAATAAGTACATGTGGTTGAGAAGACACCTATCACCTCAACCCACCGATTCTTTCACATGCAAATAATCGAGTCAGGTCCTTTCTGGCTGAGAATGCTATTTTCCCTAAAAAACTGAACTTCCTTAACTCACCTGTCAAAATAAGTCACTAAACCTTGCTGGAAAGCCTAATGGACCCAAACACAACATTTTAAGGGGGCCCGCGGTGCTAGTTTCGGATTTGTTGCACCGAAGGGCCTGTAGCGACTTCTGAAGCCTGAGCTCGAGTACCAAGTCCTCCCTTCCCCCTCCGGCCCCGCATCCAGCCCTCCTCCCCGGCCTCGGCTGGTACCTGGTAAGGCTGCGAGTCCCCCCTCCGGTCGTGACAGCTGAAAAACAGGAAGAGAGTCGGCGACATGAAGCATCTCGAGGAGAAGGAAGAAAACGGGTGCCCCCCCCCCCCCGGACCCCTCCCCGCAGGAGACCTACCGAAGGAGCCGGCGGTGAGCCCGCACACGCACACTCGCCCTTTTAAAAGCGGTGACGAGGGCCAAACGCCGCGAACCGGCCCGGCGCTCCCTCCACACTCCCTCCGGCCTCGCCGGCTCGCGCGGCCGCGCCTCCTCCCCGGCCCGATCCGGAGCAGGGTTAACAACAAAAATGGCGGCCCAGCCAGCAGCAGATAAGGAGGAACAGCCCCCCCCCCCCCCCGCCGCCACCCCCGCCTCCGCCGCGGCCCAGACTGAAACGAAAAGCCAATTTACCCATCACTGAGTCTCTGCTGTTTCCTCGCATACATTACCATCAATGCACGACCTGTGAGTGTGTGTCGGGGGAGGGGGGAAGCAGCCGCGAGAGGCGGGCGGGCGGCAGCACCGGCACCAGAGTCCGGCGCGCCCTAGGCGACTCTCTGCACCTCCCCGTTACTGGCGCCGGCGCTCCCGGGCCATCTCCCTCCGACAACACCACGCTCACTCTCAGCCCGGGGAGAGGCGCCACCTACACGGCGGAAGCGGCAAACCGGGGGGAGGGGGGCAACAAGACGCGTCCTGCACAGCCCCGCGGAGAGCGACTGCCTCCTCCGCCTTCACCTCCTCTTGCTCCGCCGCCTCTTGCCCTCCTCTCCCCCTGCCGCCGCCTTTCCCTTCTCCTTCGCCTGCCGCCGCCACCGGTGCCGCCGCTGCCGCTCCACCAACTACATCCGGGCAACTCCGAGGCTGCGGCCTTCGGCAAACCTCGGCAGTTTCCGCCGCGCCCCTCCTCTGCCGCCCTCAGCCCTCCTCCCTTCCCCGCGCAGTTCCGGAAGGCCGCCTTCGGCAAACCTCGGCTCGCTCGGGTTTTCCTCTTCCTCTGAGGCCTGGCTCGCCGCCTGGAGAGCTCTCAGTTCTTTCCGGTTGCCGCTGCTTTTCCTCACGCTCACGTCCGGCCCCTGCTCTTCCAGCTTAAGGAGAGTCCTGCCTGGGGACCCGCTTGAGGCTGGTTCCGGAGGCCCCGGGGTGCGTGGGGAGGGAGCCGTCTTCGGAAGGAGGACGGTGGGGCGCGAGAGAAGCCATCTCGGACTAAGTACGGGAGGCTGGGCTACTGCGCGTGCGCCGAGACGGGGGCGGAGGAGGGGGGAGGGCGCCCTGGAGGAGCGCTCGGGCCGCCGGTTCCCGCCCCTCCGGGCTGGGCGGGGTGGTCGCCAAGCCCTCGGTGGGCGACGGGCGGACTGTGACCCCGGAGCTTCCTCAGCGAGCCGCGACGGGAGCTGCCCTCGGGGTGGTGGGCAGCGCGCGACCTCTCCCTTGGGCCCTGTGCCCCGGAACCGGACCTGGGCACCCGCCTCAAACCGGATGCTTAGCGCGCCGCCGGCCTGCGCCGGGGCCGGGGCCCGCTTGGAGCTCCGCGCCGCTGGTTAGAAGTAAGTCACATCCTCAGAAGCGAGCTTTCCAAGTGAGGAGCGACAGAGGTGGAGGATTTAGGGCTATTGTGCGGAAGACGACATGGCCGCGTGCCTGCGAGATGTAAGGCGGGTGTTCTGAGACGGAGCAGGAGCCGCCGCTGGGGCAGTAAATTAAAACGTGGATGAGCCTGGAGCTTTAGGGGAGAAAAGTGTTGAGCCCAATCATCCTTGGTTAAGGTTTTTCAGCCCCAGCCGTGCCCAATCCACCCTTTTCTTTATTCCCATTTTTCCTAGGTCATTTGGAGGTTCAGGGTGTGAATCAAAGCGTAGGTTGGGTTAAATGAAATTGTTACAAATTGAATTTTACAGATTGTTACAGGCACAATAGCAACACTGGCAACGCTATAGGGAGGGGAAAAGTCAAGTATACTAAAAAGTTAAGCTTTATTTGAGGGTGGTGATATTCAGGTGATTTTTTTCTGCTCTTAAACTCCTTTTGCAACTGTAATTTAAAAAAGGATTGTCAGCCCTCCCAGTGTGGCTCAGTGTTGGAGCATGACCTATGAACCCGAGGTCGTGCCTGGGTGGCGGCCTTGATCCCCGGTAGGGGGCGTTCAGGAGGCAGCCAATCAATGATTCTCTCATGTTTCTGTCACTCACCCTGTCTCCTTGCCTCTCTGGAATCAATAAAAAAATACTGTTTTAAAAAGAATTGTAATACACATGAAGTAAATATACAACTATTTTCATAGAAGAAAAAAGCAAGATAGTAAACAAATCAGAGGAAACAAGACCCCTCCAAAAAACAATATAAAAAAGTAACTGATTTATTTGGGTTCCAACAAGTTACATTATTGCAGGACCTAATGAAGAGATAGAATGAGATCACAATGTATTGAATAAGATACATAACTTTGTCACATCCACCAGCCAAATGTTAAGATAATTACTGTTTGTGAGTATTAGTAAAAGCCTACTTAATGCCCACTTAAGCTGTCAGTAAAGAAAAAACTGCCAATGACTGAAATGAGAAAAACAAAGAGTCTTACGTGTAATTTTTAACAAATACATTGAAGACAGGAGAGGAGATTATAGGAGCATAAAAAGTAATGTATATATAAACCTTATGCAGAAACTTTTTGAAAACTGGCAGCAAAATGTGTTTCTTGTTTGATAATCAGATGTCTGCTGGCATTGATACATACCATTTGATCAAAAGCAACAAAACTGGGCTGAGCTATGGAGGCAACAGTTCCTCATTATTCACAGATTCTCTGTTTGCGAGTTCAACTACTCACTAACATTTGTTTGGAAACCCAAAATCAATACATGCAGCATTCATAGACGTGTGCAGAGTGGCAAAAAATTTAACTTGCCTGACACATTTTCAGATGAGGTTGCACAAGGCTACACAGCCTTATTGTTTCACCTCATACTGAAAACAAATGTGCTTTTTACAATATATATAGTGCCATGTTTTTCACATTTTTTTGTGCTTTTTATTGGTGATTTTGTTGTTTTAAATGCCCCTCCACCCCTTCAGCATAGTGCTAAAGTGATGTCTGGTATTCATTCCTAAACACAGGAAGGCTGTGTGTGCTGTGCCTTGTGGAGAAAACACATCTTAGATAAGCTCCCTTCAGTGCTTACTAGTGCTCTTAACAATGAATTCAATGTTAACAAATCAACAATATATGTTAAATAAGCTGTCTAAGCAGAAACACATAAAACAAGATTATGTACTAATTGATTGATAAAAATGTGATTAGAGTCAGGTAACTAATCCTGTATTTCCCCTAAGAGCAATTCAGTTTCTATTGTGGCTTTATAGAATACTAGAGGCCCGGTGCACAAAATTTGTGCATGGGGTGGGTAGGGGTCCCCTTAGCCCAGCCTGCACCCTCTCTAATCCAGGTCACCTTGGGGGATGTCAGGGTCCCTCAGCCCGGCCTGTGACAAACCGGGACCGCTGGCTCCTCGGGAGATAACGACCTGCTGGCTTAGGCCTGCTCTGAGTGCAGAGGGCAGGCTCAATCCCTAGGTGCAG
>NW_005871077.1:519014-597610 GCF_000147115.1 Myotis lucifugus | reverse complement strand
GAATAGGTAGATAGGAGACTCGGTAGAATCCTATTTTCTTTTCATTAACTGGAAAGCGGAGATTTAGAAAGTTTAGAAACTTGACCCGACTGAAAAGTAGTAAGAAATGGTGGACCTTGAAAGTGACTTCAGGTTTTCTCACTGCGCAGAATATAGTCAAAACACTGCTGCAGTTAAATATTTTATCCTTTGTTTCCCCTGCATGATCTACAATAATAATCTGCTTCGTGTTGATATTTACCACTGTGTTGCTAACAATTACCTGAAAGAGAAGTTGGGGTGCTTCACTGGGCTGGAAAAAGTTTAGCTACATCAGAAAGCAGGTCTAATTAAGTAAGTTTATTCTATATATATAAAAGGCTAAGTTGACTAGCGTATGCATGATACATATAAAGCTCTCACTGGCGCCAATCACATGCGTGTATTTCCATCTGTTATTGTCGATCGTGAGTTTGGTTGACACTTCTATTATAGAGAAAGGGCAAGTAGCGATATTAAAATATTTCTTCTAATTAATTTATTTTCAGTGTTCACGAATCTATGCACCGGGTCACCACCCTGGTGTTATTAGTGTTTTAATAATTACCTTTTGGTTAAAAAAAAAAATCTTGACCTGTATCTCCCTTCAGATATTACCCCATTGCTGTGATCTGCTCTCCTCTACAGAAAAACTTCATCTCCGCTTCTACTACTCTCTTGAACTCATGCTCCATTAAAACTGCATAAGATCAACAGCAGCCTTTCCTCTTGCTTCTCTTCTATTTCTTAGTTTCCTTGCTGGTTCTTTCTCATTTTCTAGCCTGTAAATCAGTGGCTCTCAACCTTCTGGCCCTTTAAATACAGTTCCTCATGTTGTGACCCAACCATAAAATTATTTTCGTTGCTACTTCATAACTGTAATTTTGCTACTGTTATGAATCGTAATGTAAATATCTGATATGTAGGATGGTCTTAGGTGACCCCTGTGAAAGGGTCGTTTGACCCCCAAAGGGGTCTCGACCCACAGGTTGAGAACCGCTGCTCTAAATGCTGGAATGCCCCAGAATTCAAATCTTACAATTTGGACTGCTTCTCCTCTCTCTGTTCTCTCTTCCTAGGCAATCCATCCAGATCTTTGGCTAACTGAAATCCCCATTTGAATCTCCAGCCCACATCTTTGTCCTAAACACTGGCATCACAGACTTAATATATCCAAAACCAAACTCTTAATTTTTTTCCCCTCAAACCAATCCTGATCAGGTGTTGCCTCTGAGGACTCTATAAATGGAACCTGACTACCGTCTCTCCTTTACCCTGCTCTATTTTTCTTATACAGTTTGCTACATAACATGTTATGTATATGGTTTATCGGTTATCTGCCCCTAGAATGAAAGCTCTGTGTGACATATCAGTTAAATATTTGTTGAATGAAAGGATATTTGCCTACAAAAATATATACAAAGAAAATAGCAAATATTGTAATGCTTATGAGAAAAAAACGTATATGGTTCTATTTCTGCTTGCTTTCTAAAAGAATAGAACTATAAATCCAGTCCTGTTGTCACAAATACAATGGGGGAAAGCTGGGTTATTCCTAATACAGATGAATATATATTGTATCAGATAACATTTGAAAAAAGTACATAAATTTGCATATATATAACATCTTAAGGAGACCATTTTTATTTCTAACGAGTGAAATCAGGTTTGTAAATGAGCAAAAGACCCATATTTCTACCAATAGATTAACACATATCAACCAATGGGGGTTGTGGGGTGGGGACTTTTAGCCCATAGTTTGTAGGTGATCCTGATTTTAACATGATCCTATTGTTGGAAGAAGAATCAAAAAGTGAAGTCTTCAACCTCTAGTTGTAAAAAGTACTTAAAAAGGTTTGGTGGAATTTCAAAAGGGTAAAGAATAAGGATGTATTCCTGAAAATTTTACCTACCTCTTTTATTTCTGTCTCTTTTCCTTGTCCTTCACCTCCTCTAAAACTCGTCATAGTATACTAATTAAAATCATGAATTTTGGAATCAGCATGACATAATGTAGACCTTTGGCTACATCATTGACAAGCAGATTACTAAAATCTCAGAAATTGTGCTTTCTTGTATCTAAAATTGGCTTGATAGGACATAGGGCTGTCTGTAAATAATAAATTATATAAATATTTTAGCAGCTGGCACATGTATGTTTCACTACTGGTGGTTATCATTCATTCAAAAAAAGCATATTACTAGGGAGTAATATCCTAGTATTAATCAAATTCACTTGGTCTCTGCTCTTCTGAAGTTTATATTTTAACTACAATACATAACTGAAAGAAGACCTTGTTGTTCTCACATTTATAATGTGAAGCTTTCATTCACTATGTGGGAAAAATAGGAAAACTGCAACAGAAATCACTATTTAGAAAAGGGGAATAAAGTCCTATAGGGGAATAAAGCACCATCTATATACATATAAAAGGCTAATATGCAAAGTGTCCCCTTGGGAGTTCGACCAGGAGACCGGAAGTTTGATCGTTCGCTATGACATGCGCTGACCATCAGGGGGTGGCGTGGAACATGGCGGGCTACCAGCTATGGCATCAGGATGCCGAGGGAGTGAGGGAAGGAGGAGGCAGGGAACTATGTGGTGGCAGCATGCAGGTGGCAAGGGAAGGGGCAGGTAGAGAGGTGGGGGGAAGCGCGGTGGCGGAACGCAGGCAGCAAGGGAAGGGGGTGGCGAGGAACCTGATCAGTCCTGATGGCCAGACAGGCCTAGGGACCCTACCTGTGCACGAATTTTGTGCACTGGGCCTCTAGTATCAATATAAGGTTCCTCCAAGTAATAGACACTAAAGTGCAGCCAAGAAAGAGTACGATACGCTAAACTATCAATTTTCAACTGGTGTGCCACAAAAATTTTAAAATATGAAATACCTGACTATTTACTCAGGGGCACTGACCTCTTTTCTCTTAGATTGTCAAATTAAAAAATGACAATAGCCAACACAACAATAGCCATCTGGTGTGAATGAATAAGTATTATTCCTGGGAGTGGGTGGAGGTAGAAGAAGAAGGTATAGGGAGGATAAATAGTGATAGAAAAAAAATAAAGAAAAACAATAATTTTTTTTGTCAGGTTGGCAAAAATATAATGCATTTTTTGGTGTGCCACAGAATTGTAGTAATTAATTTATGTGTGTCATGAGATGAAAAGGGTTGAAAAATCGCTGTCCTAAACCCTTTGACTCTGTCTGGCAAAACCAGCCAGAATTAACCCAACTATTCACTTTTTTAGTATCTCTGAGCAGCTACACACTGCTGAAGACTGTTTAACAATAGAATGGATGGATTCCACTAAAATATGATCACCTAAATCAAATGAACCCTCACCTCAGAACAGCCAGGCAAGTTACCCACTGCTCAACTTTCTCACCCACTCAGCAAGTTTTTCAAATGTCCACTTTTGTTGAACCTATCCCCCTTATTTGGCTACTTCCCCTTTTTTGTCAGCAGATAACTTCACCCCCTTGCTCCTAAACTAAAGCCACCAAATGGAAATTTATTCCTGCTTCCAAATATGTAAATCTTACACTCAACTTATCCTTCTCTCTATTTACTCAACAATTCATTGAGTACCCAGGATCTGCTGGGGATACATTAACGAACAATACAAACAAAAAAATCTCTACCCTCCTGGAGTTTATATACTAGTGGGAAAAGACAAGCATAATATGCATAAGTGGTGTGGTAGTAACTTAGAAAGTACTAAGTGCTGTGGAGAAGAATAGAAGGTGATAGGAAGTAGCGGATTAGGGAGTAATATCATGGACATTAAGCAAGGGACATTTAAGCAAAGAATTGAAATGTGATTAAGGAGCATGCTATATGGGTGTCTGGAGAGGAGGGTTCCTTGCAAAAGGGACCAGCAAAAGCAAATGTCCGGAGGTAGGAGTGTGCTGGTATGTTCAAGAATAATAAGGAGCGCGTCTGATGTGGCTCAGTGGTTGAGCTTCGATCCATGAACCAGGAAGTCACACAGTTCAATTCCCAGTCAGGGCACATGCCTGGATTCCAGGCTCCATCCCCAGTAGGGGCCATACAGGAAGCAGCCAATCAATGATTCTCTCTCATCATTGTTTCTATTCCTCTCCCTCTCCCTTCTCTCTGAAATCAATAAAATATATTACAAATAAAATAAAAAAGAATAACACGGAAAGCCATATGGGTGAAATATAGTGGAAAATAATAGAAAAGGTCAAATAGTTTAAAGGAGTAGGTAGGGAAGCAGATTATGAAGGCTCAAATAGGCTGTTATAAGAAAGTTGGATTTTATTCTGAGTGAGATGCGAAACCATGGAATTATGAGCAGAGAAGTGATACTGGCTACTGGGCTTAGAGTAGTCTATATGACAAGGAAGGAAGCAGAGAAACTAGAATACATTTGCATTGTCCTAAGGTCACTATTTCAAAACAGGAGGTAAGCCTCTGTAAGGCTATTTCCTTCACTTACTCTTTTCTCCCACTCCTTCAATTACTTTACTACTATCAGTTATCCTTTCCTTAGTATATTCAAACTCTCCCTTTCATCTGGATCATTTTCATTTATTTCTAAACATGTCTGAATCCTGTGACAAAAAAAGAAAAAAGAAAGACCTTCCTTGACCCCATTACTGCTGTTACATTCTTCATTTCAGCCAGATTTCCAGTAAGACTCATCTCTGACAACTCTAGTTTCATTCACTCCTCTATTCATATTTTGTCAAAATAGATGCTCCTAAGGTAGTAATTCTTCAGTGCTGATTCTCCACAGAGCATTTGGAAATGTGTGGCAGTATATTTTTGGTTTTGAATTGTATATTTTTAGTTATAACCAAGTGAGGTGTGCTACTGGTGTTTAGTTGTCAAAAGTCAAGGATACCTAACATACTGCAATGTGTAGGACAATTCCTCACATTTAAGAATTGTTCTGATTAAAATACCAATTTCACCCCATTGAAAAATAGTCTTGATGTCACTCTTTGACTTCTATGTACCTGTTATCCACAATATTTTTCAGTCTCTTTCCTGCTTGCCCTTAGAACATTTTACAACAGTAGTTACTCTCTTTGTATTATCCCTCTCTCTTGGCTTCTGTAATACATTACAGTCCTTGTTTACATCCTACCTCTCTAAAAACTCCCCTCAATTCTTTTTATAGACCCATCCTCCTCTACTTCACTACCAAATGTTGAGGTTCTTAAAAATCAGTCCCTTGAAGGTGATGTTTACAAAAATGGTGAGTTGGGAACTCCAAGGACATGTCCCTCTACATAAAGAGCAAATAAATTTCAAAACTTATTTAGAATCAAGATTATGTGAACTCTAGAAACTAATCAAACATTACAGTAACCAGACAAACAATGAAGAAAAAGTTTGTTGAATCTCCATAGAAGAGCTTTGTGGCCTGATTTAAACTTATTGTGGCCCCATTTCATGATCCCCCGTTCAGTGACAATTTTGAAGACCACAATCTGCATTTCTAATGTAGATTCCTGGTGCCAGATAGAGCATAATGGATCTTGTCCTCAAAGAATTATGGTAGTTTGTTTTGACATGTCTGGTGGCTCTCTGAAGGACTGGTGCAAAGAGCTTGTTCTTATTTTGCCTAACTCAGAACTTCTCTAAGACACAGAGGCAACTACCCAGGGGGCATTTGTAAAAAAACAACAACATTTTTATGAGGAAGTTATTAACTGCTGCCACCTGTGGAGAGAAATAACAATTGGAGCAAACAAAAGACACAACAAAAAGCCTCGGAGGGAAGACTGAAGTATGAGGTACTTTGGAGAATAAAGCCTTTAAAAAATTCTCACATATTCCTGGGAATCTGAAAGGCCACATGCATGCCCAGGGTGGGGCAAATGTTCAGAAAAGACCTGAAAAAGCCCTACACACTCACCTCTGGCTAACTTTCAGGCTCTGCTCAAATAGGAAGTAAGGTAGATTTGTAGCTTGCCCAATACATACATAGAACCCACTGTCAAAGATTGGAATTTTTATTTTTATTTTTTGGTCCTAGGCATTTAAGGTAATCTCTGATGAATCACTAGCTGGCCACTAAGCCAACAAAACAGACTTCAATGGCCACACACAGTAATAGAGAGTTTATAAAATTATTTTAGAAAATTTAGTAAACAAACAGACAACAGCAACCATAATGAGCAGCAACAAACTAGGGAGCATGAAAATCTTATTTCCAGACTTGCCACAGTATAATAATTTAAATGTCTAGTTTTCAACAAAAAAATTACAAGTCAGGCATAAAAAGAAGAAAGTATGGCCCATACACAGGAAATAAATTAGTAGAAACTCTAATGAAGAACACATATATTGGCCTTATTAGACAAAGATTTACCATGAACCCTTTTAAAGATGTTGCAAGAGTTAAATGAAATCATGGACAAAGAGCTAAAGGATATCAGAAAAACAATGTCTCACCAAATAAGGGAATCTCAATAAAGAGATTGAAATTGTAAAAAGGAACCAAATAGAAATTCTGCAGTTGAAAAATACGATAACTGAAACTAAAAATTCACTGGAGGGGTTCAACAAAAGCAGTGAGAAGAAAGAGTCAGCAGACTTAATTAAGATCACCCAATCTGAGATGCAGAAAGGAAAAAAAGTGAACAGAGCTTAAGAGACCTGTGGGAAAATATTAAGTATACTAATTTTTGCATGATGGGTGTCCAAGGAGGAGAGGAGAGATAGGGGAAGAAAAAGACAATTTGAAGAAATAATGGTCAAAAACTTCCCAAATTTGATAAAAGACATGAGTCCAGGTGTTTAAGAAGCTCAACCATCTCCAAGTATGTTAAATTCAAAGAGAACTACACCAAGACACATTACAATCAAACTGTCAAAAGTCATTGACAATTTTTTAAAAATATTTTTTATTGATATCAGAGAGGAAGGGAGAGGGAGAGAGAAATAGAAATATCAATGATGAGAGAGAATCAATGATCGACTGCCTCTTCCATACCCCCTACTGGGGATTGAGCCTGCAACCCAGGCATGTGCCCTTGAACGGAATCAAACCGAGGACTCTTCAGTCCGTGGGCCGATGCTCTATCCACTGAGCCAAACCGGCTAGGGCTGACAAAGAATTTTGAGAGAACCAAGTCCTTACATACAAGAGATCTGTAATAATAAAAGGGTAATATGCTAATTAGACCGGACGTCCTTCCTGATGAAGCTAGGGCCAGAGAGAAGCCAGCCTGGGTCCTGGGTGCCTGCTGGCAGCCGGAGGAGGGAAGCCAGTACCGGCAGCCGGGGGAAGGAAGGCCTGTTCTTGCACGAATTTTCTTTCTTTCTTTTTTTTCTTTTATTGCTAAAAGTATTACAAAGTGTATTATATATGTGTCCTCCCCCCCCCCCCGCCTTTGACAATCCCCTGGCCTCCCTTACCCCCCAGTGTCTTATGTCCATTAGTTATGCTTATATGCATGCATACAAGTCCTTCGGTTGATCTCTTACCCCCCTCCCTCCTGCCCCCCAACCCTCCCTGGCCTTCCCGCTGCAGTTTGACAAACAGTTTGAGGCAGCTCTGCCTCTGTATCTATTATTGTTCAAAAGTTTGTAATGGTCTTTATTATCCATGAATGAGTGAGATCATGTGGTATTTTTCCTTCATTGACTGGCTTATTTCACTTAGCATAATGCTCTCCAGTTCCATCCATGCTGTTGCAAATGGTAAGAGTTCCTTCTTTTTTACAGCAGCATAGTATTCCATCGTGTAGATGTACCACAGTTTTCTAATCCATTCATCTACTGATGGGCACTTAGGCTGTTTCCAGATCTTAGCTATGGTGAATTGTGCTGCTATGAACATATGGGTGCACATATCCTTTCTGATTGGTGTTTCTGGTTTCTTGGGATATATTCCTAGAAGTGGGATCACAGGGTCAAATGGGAGTTCCATTTTTAGTTTTTTGAGGAAACTCCATACTGTCTTCCATAGTGGCTGCACCAGTCTGCATTCCCACCAGCAGCTTGCACGAATTTTCATACATTGGGCCTCTAGTTCTCAGATAAACGAAAATGATTTGTTTGTCACTATAAGATCTGCCATACAAAAAATACCAAATGGAGTCCTTCGGCCTGAAATGAAGGGACACTGGGCAGTACCATGAAGAAATCAACACTGTTAATGGTAACTATATAGGTAGATAAAAAAGTCAGGGTTAATGTATTTTTTGTTAGTAACTCTTTTTTGTGATTTGAAAGATAACTACAAAAACAATTGTTATAAATCTGTGTCATTGGGCACACAAGGTATAAAGATATAATTTGCAATAACATGAGAGAGAGATGAAGCCTAGGAGAAAAAATTTTTATTAGTGAAATGGTAAATTTTTACTAATGAAACTGTCCCATTTCCTTATTCCTTTTTGCAACACAGTTTCTTGAAATAATAGTCTATGTTTGTCTCAAATACCTCCCTGTCATTCTCACCTGAACTTAATCCTGTCAGGATTTCACCCCTTCACCAAAACTGCTTTTGTCAAATCACTAATACCCTCCATACAGTAATTCCAGAGGTTAGTCATTAATTCTACGATTGTTTAACCTACAGCAACATTTGACACAGTGGATTTACTCCTTCCTCCATAATATACTCCCCCCTGCCCCTGCCTTCATTTCCAGAACATCACAATTTCTCCCTACATTACTGATGTCTCCTTTACTGATCTGATGCTTCTTCCTAATCTCATGTTAGAGTGCCCTGGGCTCAGTTCTTTCTCCATATATACATCTTAGTGATCTTAACTAGTTTCATGACTTAAAACCATCTGTTTACTGACAACTTTCTAGTTTATATCTAGCCTTCTTCCTGAAATTCTATATTCTCTATTGATATCTCCATTTGGAGGTCAAATGGACATCTGAAACTTAACATTCAAAAGCAAATTCCTGATTTTCAACCCTTATCCTGTTCAGGAGTCATTCTGTAGTTTTACTGATGCCAATTCCGTCCTTCATGTTGCTGAAGCTTGAGTTTGCTCTTTTAGCCACACATTCTTTCAAGGAATTCTGTTGACTGTACCTTTGAAGTAGAACTAGACTACTTCTCAGTTCCTCTATTACTGCCACTCTTATCCAAGCTAGTATCATCCCTCACCTAGATTACTGCTTAGTTGTCTACTATTGGATCTCTCTGGTTCTACCCTTGCTCCCTATAGTCTATGCTCAACATAATAGCCAGTGTTGCTTTTAAAATATAAATATCCCTGTGTCGTCTGCTTAGAAGTTTACAATGACTCCTTTTATCACTCATAGTGAAACCTACAGTCATAACCTACAGCCTTTGCCCCCACTCCTTCCTCTCTGACCTCATCTCCAATTCTCTGTCCTTGCTTTCTCTAATGGCCTCCTTACCCTTCAAATGATCTTGGCATGCTACCACTGGAGGGCTTTTGCATAAGCTGTTTATCCTTCATTCTGCTATGTGCCCATTTGGCTAACTCCCTTATTTCCTTTAAGTTCTTGCTCAAATTTCACTTTCTCAGGGGTTTTTTAAAATCACCATATTTAAAATTTAAGCCCTTCCACCTTTACCCATGATTCCCCTTATTGTCTGTTTTATTTTACCTATTAATACTTGTCACCTTCTAGCATGCTGTATATTTTACTAATTGTGTCTATTGCTTGCTGCTTACTAATGTAAGTTTCACAAA
Source organism: Myotis lucifugus (assembly GCF_000147115.1). Taxonomy (NCBI): domain Eukaryota; kingdom Metazoa; phylum Chordata; class Mammalia; order Chiroptera; family Vespertilionidae; genus Myotis; species Myotis lucifugus. The sequence continues at coordinate 587,924 of NW_005871077.1, read as the reverse complement.
GTTAGGATTCTTTCTTTTTTTAAAAAAAATATATTTTATTGATTTTTTTTACAGAGAGGAAGGAAGAGGGATAGAGAGTTAGAAACATCAATCAGCTGCCTCCTGCACAACCCCCACCGGGGATGTGCCCGCAACCAAGGTACATGCCCCTGACTGGAATCGAACCTGGGACCCCCCCAGTCCACAGGCCAACACTCTATCCACTGAGCCAAACCAGTTATGGCAGGATTCTTTCTTTTGCTCACTGATGTATCTCAAGTATGTGGCTCATAGTTGATGCTTGATAAATATTTGATGAATGAATGAACAGATGAATAAAAAAACGAACAACTTGCTATTTTTTAAAATACTTGTGGATGAAAGGGGGGGATATACAATAGTTCAGTGACCAAATGTGACAAAGTGATTCTATATAATAAAACACTAATATGCAAATTGACTAAACGGCGGAATGACTGGTCACTATGATGCTCAACCCAGGAGCTGCCCCCTGGTGGTCAGTGCGCTCCCACAGGGGGAGTGCCACTCAGAAGCCAGGGTCACGGCTGGCAAGCACAGCGGCAGTGGTGGGAACCTCTTCCACCTCCGAGGCAGCGCTAAGGAGCAGCAAGCCTGGCTTCTGACTAACGAGCATAGCAGTGGTGGCAGGATCCTCTCCCGCCTCCACTGCAGGTGGGTGGTAAGGAGCGAGGGGTCCTGGACTGCAAGAGGGCTCAGGCTGGGCTCAGTCCCCACCCCTGCCCCCCCAGTGCACGAATCTCATGCACCGGGCCTCTAGTCTGATTATAATTCCTAACTGGGCAGGTCATCATGGGTAGTCACACCCCAGGCCTGTAACTTTAGTAAAAAGTTTTTAAGCAAGTGGTGCCCATTGTTTTTGTGCATCTAGGCCAGTGGTCGGCAAAGTCATTAGTCAACAGAGCCAAATATCAACAGTACGATTGAAATTTCTTTTGAGAGCCAAATTTTTTAAACTTAAACTATATAGGTAGGTACATTGTTATTAACTTAATTAGGGTACTCCTAAGCTGGCCTTTGCTAAAAACGTCCTCAATCTGATTGAGGTACGTTTGCTGAGGTCGACTCCTTCCAACTCTCCCATCCACACTCGTCTTGTATACTTGTTTCGTCTATCTCCTTTTGTTCATCCTCTCTATATGTCCAAACCATCTCAACATACCTTTCTCAATCCTCGACACTACATCTTCTTTCACTTCACAACGTTCCCTAAAATTAACTTAATAAACTTTACTTAAAGTTTTAAGTCTTAGTTAAACTATAGGTACGCTTAATAAAACTTGATATCATACTTAATAATGATATTATTTATTGATAAAATTAAATTCCTTACAATTTACACGCCTCCCCCGCACTGCGTATCCCACGGCCCACCTGTGCTGCGTCTCCCATCACCTGACCGACGGACACCCCCCACTTCTTCTAACGCCACTTCTTCAAAATAGACTCGCCCAGGCCGAAAACCAACTTCTGTGCATGGGCCACGAAGTTTGAATCGCACTGTAGGTGCGCGTCCGCACGTGGTATTTTGTGGAAGAGCCACACTCAAGGGGCCAAAGAGCCTCATGTGGCTCGTGAGCCGCAGTTTGCCGACCACTGATCTAGGCTAACACACCTTGCAATGCCATAAGTAATTCTCTTTTCCAGACCCCTCAAATGGGCAAAGGACCATCAAGGGAGCATATAACTTAACTATCGTGTACCTTGCTTTCTCCCACCTTCGTTTAATTTTTTTTCTTCCTTGCTTAATTCCACACTTATAAAGGAAACTGTAAAACTGTCATTCTTTGGAACATTTGAAATCTTTCATCCCAGCATTGTTGTCAGTTTGTCTCAAATAAGCTCTTTTTCTTTGTGTGTTTTTTTAAGTTTATTTTTATTGTTGAAAGTATTACAGATGTCCCTTTTTCTTCCCCATTGATCCCTTCTACTCTATACCTGCCCATCCCAGGCCTTCACCACACTATTGTCTGGGTTCATGGGCTATGCATATAAGCATATAAGACCCCCGATTAATTTCTCCCCACCCACCACCCACCCCTGCTTTCCCTCTGGAATTTGTCAGTCTGTTCCATGCTTCTGTCTCTGGATCTGTTTTGCTCATTACTTTGTTTTATTCATTAGGTTCCACATATGAGTGAGATCCTATGATACTTTTCTTTCTCTGATTGGCTTATTTTGCTTAGCATAATACTCTCCAGGTCCCTACATGCTGTCTCAAATGGTAAGAGACCCTTCTTTTTTATAGCTGCATTGTATTCCATGGTGTAAATATACCACAGATTTTTTATCCATTCATCATTACATCTCATAGGGCAAAGGAAACTGAGGAGAAAATAAACAAATGGGACTACATCAAAATAAAAAGCTTCTGCACAGTAAAAAAACAAAACACCACACACACAAAACCATTAACAAAATGAAAAGGAGCCCACTGCATAGGAAAAAAATATTTGCCAATGATACATCTGATAAGGTATTAATTTCCAAAATATATAAGAAAAACAACAAAAGAAAGACAAACAGTTCAATTAAAAAATGGGGAAAGGACTAAAAAGACTCTTCTCCAATGTGGACATACAGAAGGCCAAGAGACATATGGAAAGCTCAGTCACTAATCATCCAAGAGTTGCAAATTAGAATGACAATGAGGTATCTCCTCACACCTTTCAGAATGGTGTGATCAACAAACAACAAGTGTTGGCAAGGATGTGGGGAACGGGAACCCTCCTGCACTGCTGCTGGGAATACAGACTGGTGCAGCCATTGTGGAAAACAGTATGGAGTTTCCTCAAAAAATTAAAAGTGGAACTTTCATTTGACCCAGTGATCCCACTTCTAGGAATATATCCTAAGAAACGCGAAACACCATTCAGAAAGAATATATGCACCCCTATGTTCATAGGATGTAATTTACAATACTTAAGAAACAGCCCAAGTACCCATCAGTAGATGAGTGGATCAAATAAACTCTTCTAAAAAATATTTACATATTTGGGTGTTTCTTATATTGACACTACTGTATACTTATTGGATCATAACACAAAGTTGAGGTTACAAATTGGAAGACTAGAACACTTGAAAATATGAAAATGCATGGTGTCGACCTAAGAAATTACAAGTACATGAAATTATGAATACAGATAATAATAAAGGGGAGCTAATCCCATACATTAAAATTTACTATAAAGCTAAACTAATTTAAAATGTATATTATGGATATTTGTGGTGGGCTGTTTCTGTTTCCCGCGACCCGCACGGGAAAACGACAGGTTCTTGAGCGGAGGAGCTGGGGATTAAGAAATTAAAGAAAGACCAAGATGCAGAAATAGATTTTAAGCTGGGGCCAGGTGGGCGCCATCCTCTCTGATGGAGAGGCGGCAAAGCGGTCTGAGCCACACAGCAGGTTTATTTTAAAGGCCTAGATTTACATATTTAGTTCCGCCCCTGCCTGATTAACATGTCCAGCCTTATTGGGGAAGCATGTTCCCAGGGCGTGGCTGCCTATGCTCTGAGTTCAGCTGACAACAATAAGAAAATGCCTAGGTGCCTCCCAGGCGGCCCTCTACATCTCCCCCGTTTTTGTTTTTTAAGATACTATAATAAAAGTAAAATTTTAAACATTAATAGTAGGGCTCTAGAATTAAAACAATTGTAAACAATGCAAATGCAAAAACTAAACTACATACATGTTATCATTTTCAAAATTTGAACGTTAAGAACAAAACTGGCTATTAAATAACAAAACAATGCCAATGCAAAACAACAATATGAGAAATCAGAACTATGGACATATTAACATTTTTGCTACTAAATGAATAAAAAGTCTGTTTTGCTGCTGGTGTATATTTACTCAGAGTCCTTGGACTTGGCCGCGCAAGGCTTTGCAGAAGACTGGCAGATAACAGATGCTAGCATGAGCAGGAACATGGTTGAAGAAGTAGCTTCAACTTCTTGCTTTTCCACAATCTGTTGTGATTCAGTCGTTAACTTCTTCAGATGACTCCATATTGGCACAACAGTCCCTTGCGTCTTTCAGTTTTCTTCTTCCCCTTTGCTGTCATTAGGGCAGTACCTAGTCCTTTTGAGTGAATGGACACAGGAGCTTGTCTGAGTCCGTTGTGGTGATGGATGTAACGCTCTGGCATCCGAATTGGCTGCATTGCTCCTTCTTCCTGGGCAACCTGCAGCAATGCACAGGTGCTGGCTGCTATCATGACAAGGCGTCCTCACCATCTCCATCTTTGAACTGTCTCTCCTGTCTTTGTGGCTGGAGCAATCTGGTCAGTTGGGATCTGTTGTTGCAGGAATCCACATGGTCTGGGAGCTGTTCTCTGAAAGTATACAAACATATTCTCGACCAAAGGTTAAAGGAAAAACCTTACTTGGGGTCTTTTCTTTAAAATGATCTTCTCCTGGCTTTCCCTGACATCATGTGTTTTTTCTGGGTGTCTCGCTGTTAGCATTAAATGAAAAATTTTATCTAAATGTAATTTGGTTATAGGATATTTTTCTTTACATGGTATTTTTCCACTATCCCCCCTTTTTTATTTAATTATTAAGAGAATTTTGGAAAATTTACAATGCAGTCTAGATAATTTTAAATTCCAACTTTTTGCACAAAAATATGACTGCTTTAGGTTCATAGCATGTTAAGCAATTTTATCACGAAATGAAAATTTTGGTTAATACCTTTTGAATAATTAATTATTTCAAATTAGCCAAATTTAATTTGAAAACTTGACAACTATTTTACTGTCAAATTTAATATTTTAACAATAATCTTAATTTGCACTGTAAATATTAATTGAAAGGATCACTTTACATCCTTGAAGAGGCTTATGCATTCCTGTTAGGCTAGATTTAAATTTTAGAGTCTGTTAACTAAGCCTTCCGTTTTTCTGGATACCATTTTCAGCTGGACCAAGTCTCTTCTGTTATTTGGTTCCTGATCTGGGCTGGGCATGGGAAGCAAGAAGCAGCCATGGGGACAGGAGACCTTCCTCAGAAGGGGCGAGTGTTCAAGCCCCTGCACCATTGGGGGGGTGAGGATCTGTGCCCCACCTCTGTTAAACCCCAAGTTTTCTCCTACTGGCCCCCCGACTGTGCCTGTCTTAGGTCGCCCCACCCTGTGGGGTCTTACCCGTCTTTGACTACCAGCCGTACTCTCTGGGCCAAGTAGGGTGATGTGAGGTTGAGTTCTGTCTCCTTGGTAGCCTATGTCCCCCTGGCCTCCATGCCCAGCAACTGCCTTTGGATCCCCTCGCCTGCTGGCGGGGCCCTGGCATTGATCATAGGGAACCCAGGTTTCTTCTCCAGAGAGGGCCCAGCTTACGCCATTGGGCAAGAGACAGATCCATGGTACCAGTTTTTCATGATCTCAGTTTGAACGGAGAGCTCAGATAACAGCTGTAGACAATTGGAATCCTCTTGGAAAAAAGGATCAAGAGAGGTCAATACAGAATGCTTAAGTGCCTTCCCAGGGGGGAATAAATCCTTTTATCTCCTTAAATATTAAATTGCTGCCAAACATTTAAAGAATTAATTTGTAAGTTTGTTTGGGATAAATGCATAATATACTGTTTTAAAGCATCAAAATTATTAATGAAACTTGTAGGATAATACCATGTAAGAATATTCTTTGCTCTAGGTCATGACAACTTAATTTTTAAATTCAAGGTTTGGAATGAGGAACCTAGTTTTCAAAAAAAAAAAAAAAGAAATTTACAGAAGCAGAGACAGTATGCTATCTAAATTACAGTTTTGGGTAAACACATTATCTAGAGTCCTTGGGTAATCCAGGTTAAACTTAGGCATGTTATCTAAATTACAGTTTTGGGTCTAGAACCCTTGGGTGACCTGGGTTAAACTTAGGCACTTTATCTAAATTACAGTTTTGGTTCTCCAGAACACTGAGCCAACACATTAACTGGAGCCCTTTGACCTTGGGATAGCCGTGCTGTCCTTCCCAGGTAAAGGAAAAATGTGCCTTTTACTAGGATCCAATTGCTTACAAGGATAGTAATTTAAGTAAGTATTTTTTCAAAAAAGGCAAAGCAAGTAAATTTAGTATTTAGTATACTTCTGATTCACAAGGGGCGAACGCTGCCCCACCTCCAGCCTAATTTTAAAATGCAGCAGCAGCAAGGAGCTTTTGTTATTGCAAATTACATCTTAAAATGCCACTGCTGTATTTTAAGAAATATTAAACAAAATAACTTGTTTTGCCCTTTCTCAGAGGCAAAAACTTAAAATATATATTTATTAATTTTTATTTGATAAAGCTTTCCATGTGATTTCAAATATATTAAATTTGGTTAAATTAAAAAAATCCTTTAAAAAGAGAGAATAAACTTTTGAAAACATTTCAGGGCCTGTGAAATTTCTCAAAGTCATTCCTTGGTTATAGTTTTGAAATCCAACTTGAAAGACCATCAAATATATATATATATGATTTAGAAATTATATACTTCTTATAATTATCAAGAGATATCAATTAAATTTAAACTGGTTTTAAAATTTCGGTTGGGATCACAGAAATTGGATTACTGCTATCAGTCCCTTTTAAGTACTTTGACATAAGCTATTTAACTTTTGTTTAGGGAGGGAACATATAACCTTTAATTGTCCTTAGTTTAAGGAAAGTAGGTTTTTCTAGATTTAAGAGATTAGAAAAATGACTTAGCCTTTTAAAGGAATACAAGCTCTATTGTCGGCCCTTATAAAGCCAACTGCTCAAAATATTGGTCTATCATATCACTTAAATTATATTAAGACCGTGATTGCTAACTTTATTAAGCATTAAAAATATCTTCTTAAAAATAGTATTAAATAAATCTGAGAGGCAAGCATACTTTATGCCTCATTCGCATTTTTGTTGTAAAACACCGCCTTAAAGCTCCACCCCTGAAATTCCAGGGTGCCTCAGTGAGCAGACACTCCTTCTGTGATTGACTAAATCAGAGGGAGGGGCCTTTGCTGTTTCTAGATGGCGGCCCCCAGGGGAGCGGCAGGCCATGTGGCTGACATGGCGGCTGCCAAGTCAGGGAGCCCAAAATGGTGGCTGTCTACACTGTTCTTTGACAGAGCAAACCAAAATCCCTAAAAGATAGATGACCAACATTATATTGTAGACAAACAGAAATCTCATTAGCTGTTTATACCTTTTATAATTATCTTAAAGAATATCAATCAAATTTAAACTGGTTTTTGTATTAAAAAATTTTCAGTTGAGATCATAGAATTATTCCTCTTTTTTAAATTAGACCAAGAAGTAACATATTTTGAATTCCTAATTATTTAAGAGAAAACACATTTTATTTTTAAAAAGCAAGTTATACTTTAGATATTTAATTAATTTCTCCCAATTCAATTTGCACTTTAAACTTTCAGAGCTTACAAGTCAAATATTAGCAGTTCTTTGATTAACTGCACTTTTATATTTTTAAGAATAAATTTTAAAATCTAATAATTAACTTTAAACCGTGTTTTTTCTGCCCAGGGAAAACTGAGAAGCACACTTGTAGGTATTAAAAAATGACTACTGGTGGAAAGCTGATTTCAAAGGAGCCACCTTTTGGCCACTTGACCTTCTCTGGGAAGGTCAGCTAGCAAAAGGTGTAGCCATTGAAATGCAAATTTAGCATTCCTAAAGATGGCTGCTGGCGGGAATTGGATTACCTGCATGCTAAGAGAAGGGCGTGTCTACCCCTCCCTTCACCAAAAAAGGGTGTGGCTTTAAACTTTTTAATGGCAAGAAAAGAGACCTTAAACTTTCAGAGCTTTAAATCTTAGGTAGCAAATTAAATACTTAGCATTTTTCAGATCAATACTTTTACATTTAAGGATACATTTCAAATAAAATATAAGGCATTTTCAATTAATAGATTAACATCTATCATCTAGACTTCATACTAGGCATACTCAGATCAACATTTTAGTATTATAAATCTCAATATTTTTAGATGATTTGAACTTAAAAGTTTTAAGTTTCCAGCCAATAAGCCTGGCATAGCTGTTATATTTCAAAATGGTCACAATTTTCCTGCTGGGGAAGTCAAGAAGTAAACCCATAGCTATTCACATGTAAACTTGACTATCAACTTCCTGGTGGTACTTGCCTCAGGGCGGGAAATTTCAAAAGAGCTACTTTAAATTCCCTTTGGAAACCAGCCTGTATTTCTTTCTTAGGTTCATCTCCGCCATTTTTAAGGCCAAAACAGTCTCAGGTTTTTATTCTGTACACAGCAAAAGGTCAAGTTCAGCTCAAAACTATGCGCACTCGTTTTTAAACTGGCCTTTTCCCTTTACATGTGCACAGAAATCCCGAATACATTTATGAATTTGTAAAAGCTTTAAGTCATTAGCTGGAAAAAAGGATAAAGATGGCGAAGATGAGGCGAAGAAGTGGCTTTCTTGGGGAGTGGCATCCATATTGGATGGCCACGTGGGCTTCCCCCACCTTGTTTCTTAGGGGGAAGATTCAGTAATGGTCTGGCATTTACTCCTTTTATTTTATTTATTTTTCAATTTTTATTTATTTTTATTTTTTCAAGGAAAGAAAAGATTTTTTAACACTTGGAGTGCGGGAAACGAGTTAAGTCGGCTCGCGTGAATTGCGCGTACTCCGCGGGAGCCGTCTTTAACTCGGTTCATATAGATTTGCGGTGGAGTGCGGGAAACGTGTAAACTCGGGCCGATTGTAACTGCGTATTACCAAATATTTGTTTGTAATCCACCCTTTTGGTGGATGGAACAAAACCAAAAGACAGAGCCATCTTATATTTTGGCGGGAAATTCACCCGCACTCCAAGTGTTAAGATAAAGAATCATTGGCAGTTGCTGAGAAATTCCTTTAATCCTTTTCTACTTGGTTACAAGTAGTTTACACATGGAGGCAGAGGAGGTGCAGATGGTATTCTTAGATACTCGCACCCTTCCACTCCAGGCTGTAAGGCCATGGCTGCACCCCACTTAAGACATTCTTAAACTCTCCTGTGCTGAATCAAGGCCATCGCCAATTAAAATAGGAATTTTCTCTGGACTTTTTGCTGAGTATTGGTCACACAACTGCTTTCTAACCTTTTCCCAGGTTTCATCAACAAAGCTTAAGAAAGAAATAAAGAATTTGACTACAATTAACAGAACATCCTCGAGCTTTAAGCATACTTTTAAGTATTTGAGAGTAGAGATCTCTTTCCTGAGACCCTGAATTACCCATATTTTACACCCAGTTGATTCAATTCACACAATACACTCCTTACCTTCAATCTGTCGTGTGCACACTTCTAGGAGCGACCCCCTCGCTTTCTTCTCTTGCCTCCTTACTCAATCCCTGTTCGGCGCGCCAAATGTGGTGGGCTGTTTCTGTTTCCCGCGACCCGCACGGGAAAACGACAGGTTCTTGAGCGGAGGAGCTGGGGATTAAGAAATTAAAGAAAGACCAAGATGCAGAAATAGATTTTAAGCTGGGGCCAGGTGGGCGCCATCCTCTCTGATGGAGAGGCAGCAAAGCGGTCTGAGCCACACAGCAGGTTTATTTTAAAGGCCTAGATTTACATATTTAGTTCCGCCCCTGCCTGATTAACATGTCCAGCCTTATTGGGGAAGCATGTTCCCAGGGCGTGGCTGCCTATGCTCTGAGTTCAGCTGACAATAATAAGAAAATGCCTAGGTGCCTCCCAGGCGGCCCTCTACAGATATTGGAAGGAACAAATAATATATGGACTTCATTAAAGAGTACAAAAGTCAGTTATAACAAATCAGTGTGTTTTCAAGGAGATATTCTAAGTTAGTAAATTGATGGAATATTTAAGAAGTGATGTTGAAATAACCAGCCACCAGTTGTAAAGACAAAATTAGATCCCCTCTTTACATCATACTTAAAAATAAATTCTTAGTGAATCACATCTCTAAATATTAAAAATTAAAGAATAAAATACTAAAAATGTAGAATAGGGTTTTTTTTGTTTTTTTAAATCTTTATTGTTGAGGGTATTACAGATGTCCTCCTTCTCCGCCTCCCCCCCCCCAACACCACCCTCCATCCAGTTCCTACCCTGCCCCAGGTCTTCACCACCCTATTGTCTGTGTCCATAGGTAATGCTTATATGCATGTAAGATCTTTGGCTAAGCTCTTCTAGCCCCCGCCCCCTTTCTTCTGAGATTCGTCAGTCTGTTCCATTTTTCCATGCCTCTGATTCTATTTTATTCAGTAGTTTATTTTGTTCGTTAGATTTCTTGTTCATTTATTTTGATTTATAGATACAATTGTTGATAGATATGAATTTTCCATTTTAATTTCATATTTTTTTTATCTTTTTCCCCTTCTATTTCTTCTTTTTAAGAAGAGGAGGAGGAAGAACAAGGAGGAAGGTGAGGAGGAGGAGAAGGAAGAGGAGGAGAAAGACTACACTTCAAACATTTCATGTAATACTGGTTTGGTGATGATGAACTCCTTTAGCTTTTTCTTGTCTGTGAAGCTCTTTATCTGACTTTCAATTCTAAATAATAGTTTTACTGGGTAGAGTAATCTTGGTTGTAGGTCCTTACTATTCATCACTTTGAATATTTCTTGCCATGCCCTTCTGGCCTGCAAAGTTTCTGTTGAGAAATAAGCTGGCAGTCGTATGGGTGCTCCCTTGTAGGTAACAAACTGCTTTTCTGTTGGTGCTTTTAAGATTCTCTTTGTCTTTAACCCTTGACATTTTAATTATGATGTGGGCCTTGGTGTGGGCCTCTTTGGGTTCCTTTTGTTTGGGACTCTCTGTGCTTCCTGGACTTGTAAGTCTATTTATTTCACCAGGTAGTTTTCTGTCATTATTTCTTGAAATAGGTTTTCAATATCTTGGCTCAGTGGTTGAGTACCAACCTATGAAACAGGAGGTCACGGTTCAATTCCCTGTCAGGGCACATGCCCGGGTGACAGGTTTGATCCCCAATGGGGGCGTGCAGGAGGCAACAGATCAATGATGTTTCAATTTTTCTTTCCCTCTCTCTTCCTCGCTGAAATCAATAAAAACATATTTTAAAAAAAGAAATGAAGCTTCTGTGTGGTTACTCTTTCACTTATTTTGAAGCAAATATTCTGCTTTTGACAAAAGTAAAATACAAAATCTATATTGTTAGTAATTTCCCAATAAAAATATGTATTACTTTGTTTAATAAATTTTTGTCAAATATAACTCCAGAAAGTTACCAGTCTTTTTATATACAGTATAACATATACATGAGCAAAACCCTTTGAGATGTAGTTAAAATATAACCACCTCGCCCTAGCCATTTTGGCTCAGTGGTTAGAGCATTGCCCCACAGATTGAAGGTTCGCAGGTTCGTTTCCGGTCAAGGGCTTGTACCTTGGTTGCAGGCTCAATCCCCAGCCCTGGTCAGGGTGAGTGTGGAAGGCAAATAATCGATGAGTCTCTCTCACATTGATGTTTGTCTCTATTCCTCCCACTTTCTCTAAAAAAAAAAAAAAAAAAAGTCAGTGGAAAAATTATTCTCTGGTGAGGATTAACAAAAAAATTTATATATCCACCTCTAATCTTTTTAAAAAAGGCTAGAAAAAGATAGCTAGATCAGATTATTTTTAAGTTGCAGTAAGATACTAAGATAAGTTTTCATTAAAAAATACAGCATAGTAAAAGAAGCTCTGGTATGCCTGGACCAAAGCACATACAGTTGTTTTTTGTTGTTGTTATTGTTGTTTTTGGTTTTTTTTAAAAATATATTTACTGATTGTTTACAGAGAGGAAGGGAGAGGGACAGAGAGTCAGAAACATCGAGGAGAGAGAAACACCAATTAGCTGCCTCCTGCACACCCCCTACTGGGGATGTGCCCACAAGCAAGGTACATGCCCTTGACCAGAATCGAACCCGGGACCATTCAGTCCCCAGGCGACGCTCTATCCACTGAGCTAAACTGATCAGGGCACACATACAGTTTTTGAATTTCAGTATATTCTATAAAAGAGGCATAATCTTACCTTACAAAGTTTTAAAAATTCAGTGAGATATTTGAAAGACCTTTTGCAATATTATGACATCAGAAGTATATGGTCGTTCAGATGACTGAAATATATTTGGCTTTCATCCAGGGTTTCTGGCTCACAACTCACAAAGCTCTGGGAATTTCCTTGTTGAGGAGAGCAACAAGGGTGTTTCTTGTGTTGTTGAATTACCTTTTGGACCCCACCAAAAGGTGGGAGATGGTTACTCTTAGGAGCAACCATGTGGTTAGATGATTGGAACTTTCAGCCCCATTTCCTGACATCCAGGGTGGGGAGAGAGGCTTAAGGTTGAATCAGCCATCAGTGGCCAATGACTCAATCATGACTACTTAGAGAATGCTCCAATAAAGACCCCAAGAGTGGAGGAGCCAAGATGGCAGTGTAGGTAAATGCAGTACTCACCTCCCACAAGTATATCAAAACTATAACTAAAGCCCTACCTGGTTTGGCTCAGTAGATTGAGCATCGGCCTGTGGACTGAAGGGTCCTGGGTTCAATTCTGGTCAAAGGCATATGCTCAGGTTGCAGGCTTAATCCCCATGCAGGATGCAGCCAATCAATTATTCTCATCAATGTTTCTATCTCCCATCCTCTCTGAAATCAATAAAAATATATTTTTAAAAAACTATAAAATGCAGAACAACCATCATTCAGAACCACTTGAAATCAGGCTGAATTGAAGCCCTACAACTAGAGATTTAAAGAAGAAACCATATTAAGACTGTTAGGAAGGGTGGAGGTGCAGAATGGACTAGTTCAACACCCACATGTGACATGTTTTTAATCAGGAGGGATATCTTGGCTGAGGAGCAAGGTGTCCCAGCTCCACATCAGAACTGTCAGCACAGGGTTCCAGTGCCAGAGCTGTAAAACCATCAGGGAGAGAGGATTAAAAATGGCAGCAGAGTAAGTGGATGCTGCACGGACATGCTTCCAGGAACAAACTGGAATTATAACTAAAGCACTGAAAAAGTTCCTGAATAATCAATGGAATACTCGCTGGAGAGAACCCTGATACCCAAGGACTGAATTTGGAAACCACATAGACACTGATAGCAGGGTCAGAGTAGCAAAAGGGCTGACCAGATGCCCACAGACAGCAACTGATGTTCCAGGGAGATATATCAGCTGTGGGGGGTTGCCACTGAAAACTCTGGGATCTAATCCTCAAAGTAGGTCCCCCAAGAGAGAGCACCAGAACTGAGGATAACATAACATCTGGCTGTGAAAAGCAGCAGGGTTGCTGTCTGCCAAGGGAAGACAGCAGGAAATTCAGGCACCCTCTTAAAGACCCAACACATAAAATTGCCTATGGAGCCACACACCTTGTCTCCTGCAGAGTGAGGGCAGAGTGGATTGAAGCTGTGTGAGCAGAAGCCAGGACTAGGGACTCAGGAGTTAGAGCTCAGAAGGCAGGCATCCCCTGTTTCCTATGCTGAATCATTCCCTCACGCAGCAGAGGATATCTTTCCCAAACAGACATATGCCTAGCAGGTGGAAAGACAGTTGACCCACCTTATTGGAAAACACCTTGCCCTGAGGCCACTTAAGAGATTAAAAATAACAGCCTCCAGGCAGAAGCAACTGCCCCACCCTGTTGAAAAAAACTCTCCCCACACCTGAGGATGATTACCTGGGGCAATTCAGGTCAGACCCTATCAGTATGTAGGCAGAGGCAGTCTCTGGAGGTTTTGAGTCTTTGCCAGATCTAATTAGTCAGAAACAGTATTATATACTGTCCTGCACTAGAGATTGAGAGATGTAGAGGATCTACCTAATACATAGTCACAAATCCAAACAGGCAGCCAAAATGAGACAAAGAAACCCCCAAATGAAAGAACAAGAGAATTCCCCAGAAGAAGAGATAAAAGAAGCAGAAATAAATTTAACTGAAAAATAGTTCAGAGAAATAATGGTAAAGACTCAACAGCATGAGAAAAGATATAGTAACTATAAAAACAGAAATGAAGAATGACATAGCACAAATAAAGAATACATTGAAAGAAATACATAACAGATTAGGGGAAGCTGAGGATCAACTCAGTGAATTAGAAGACAAGCTTAAAAAAAAAACACAATCAGAGAACCAAAAAGAAAAAACAATCAAACAGGAGGACAGCTTAAGGGAACTGTGGGACAACGTGAAACATAACAATATTAGAATTGAAGTTATAACAAAAGAGGCAGAAAGAGAAAAGGGATAGAGACCCTGTTTGAAGAAATAATGGCAGAAAACTTCCCTAATCTGGTAAAGAAAAAAGTCACACCAGTTCAGGAGGCACAGAGAACCCCAAACAAGAAGAGCCTAAACAGGCCCATGCCCAGACACAGCATAATTGGAATTGTAAAAATTAAAGACAGAGAATATTAGAGGCAGTAGGAGAAAAGAAAATTTACCTATTAAGGAGCTCCCATAAGGCTGACACATGATTTCTCGTCAGAAACTCTACAGGCCAGAAGGGAATGGCATGAAGTACAAAGGTGATGAAAATAAAGGATCCGAAACCAAGATTACTATATCCAGCAAGTCTATCATTCAAAATAGACAGTCAAATAAAGAGCTTCCCAGATGAAAAAAAAAGGCTAAAGGAGTACATTACCACCAAGCCAGCATTGCAAAGAAATACTAAAAGGACTGCTGTAATGACAAGAAGAAATAGAGAAACCTAGGCATACAGAATTAAAATGGCAATAAATAAGTGCCTATTCATAATAACCTTAAATGCAAATGGATTAAATGCTCCAATCAAAAGGTGTAGGGTAGCTGAATGGATACAAAAACATGACCTAACTATATGCTGTCTACAAGAGACCCACCTCAAAACAAAAGACACACACAGGATAACAGTGAAGGGATGGAAAAATTTTCCATGCAAATGGAAAAGAAAATAAAAAGCTGGAGTAGCAATATTCATATCTGACAAAATAGACTTCAAAATGAAGGCCATCACAAGAGAACAGAGGGCACTAAAGGGGTCGATCCAACAAGAGGATATAATCTGGTAAACATATGCACCCAAAATAGGAGCACCTAAATACATGTATAAAAAAAAAACTTCTAGAGGACTTTAATGGAGAGATCAACAACAATACAGTCATAGTAGGAGACTTTAACACCCTGCTGACTTCACCGAGTAGATCTTTCAGCCAAAAAATTAAAAGGAAACAGTGATTCTAAAGGACACAATAGATAAGATAGATTTAATTGACATTTATAGAACATTTCACCCCAAAGCAGCAGAATATACATTCTTTGCAAGTGCACATGGATCATTCACAAAGATAGACCACATGTTTGAACACAAAACAAGTCTCTACAAGTTCAAGAAGATTGAAATCATATCAAGCATCTTCTCAGATCACAGTGGAATGAAATTAGAAATCAACTACAGTAAAAACACCCCAAAACATTTAAACACATGGAAGCTAAATAGCATGTTATTAAACAATGACTGGAATGGGGGTTCTCAGGCCGCAACCAGCACGGCTTGAGAGTGAATGAGTCCTGATTAGGGGCGACTGGGGATTTAGAAAAAGAAAAATACAGACACAGAGACATTAGGTAAAGCTGGGAGGAGGTGGGACACTGTTCTCAGATGGAGAGACAGTGACCCTGAGCTGGTGCAGCATGTTTATTATATACAGCATATACCAGGGAGTTTACTAGAGTTTAGGACAAAGGAAATTATGTGAAATCATGCTTAAAGATCCAGCTGCAATTCTTCATTCTTGTGGCTTCTCATAATTGTCAGGCCTGACTGAGCCCTGATAATTGCATCCGCCCCGGGCACCTGCCTGAACTTATATAATGGCACCCATCCCCTGGTGTCTGAGCTATAGGTCAGGAATGACAACATTCTTGCCTTTGGCAAGGTATGTTTCCAGGATATGGCTTTGCCAACACCGCTGGACTCAGTGGACTACCTTTGCTCAGGTGCTCTCGGAGGTGCTCTCTACAGACTGGGTTACTAATGAGATCAAAAAAGAAATAAAAAACTTCCTAGAAACAAATGAAAATGAACACACAACCACCCAAAATCTCTAAGACACTGAAAAAGCAGTCCTGAAGGGAAGTTCATAACCCTAAAGGCATACCTCAAAAAACAAGGAAAGCCGAAACCGGTTTGGCTCAGTGGACAGAGCATTGGCCTGCGGACTGAGGGGTCCCAGGTTTGATTCCGGTCAAGGGCATGTACCTTGGTTGCGGGCATATCCCCAGTGGGAGATGTGCAGGAGGTGGCTGATCGATGTTTCTCTCTCAAAGATGTTTCTGACTCTCTGTCTCTCTCCCTTCTTCTCTGTAAAAAATCAATAAAATATATTTAAAAAAAAAACCAACAGTAAACATTTAACCCTACAATTTAAAGAACTAGAAAGAGAACAACAAGAAAAGCCTGGAGGAAGTAGAAGGAAGGAAATAATAAAGATTAGCACAGAAATAAATAACATAGAGACTAAAAAAAAATACAAAAAATCAATGAAATCAAGATCTGGTTCTTTGAAAGGAGAAACAAAATTGATGAACCATTAGCCAGACTAATCAAGAAACAATGAGAGAGGACCCAAATAAATAAAATCAGAAATGAAAGTTGAGAAGTAACCACAGACACCACAGAAATACAAAGGACTGTAAGAAAATACTATGAACAACTATATGCCAACGATCTGGACAATGTGGATGAACTAGAAAAATTCCTAGAAAAATACAATCTCCCAAAACTGAATCAGGAAGAATTAAAAAACCGGAATAGGCCAATAACAACCAATGAAATAGAAAATCAGAAAAAATGGCGGAGGCTTAGACGGACGTGTTGGTGCTTTGTCCCGGAGCAGATAGGGGCGAGCAGCTGAAACGGGTAACAATCAGCCCGATCAAGCTGGGGAGGTTCAGCTGAGAGACAGTCTGCAGCCAGGAAAGACAGAGAACTCCTAAAAAATGCGGATGGTTAGAGATTGAGGCTGAAACCTCCCCCTGGGCGCCAGCGCAGCCGCGAGACCGCGCCATCTTAGGGAGCTGTTACCGGCATCCAGAGATCGGCTACTAACCCGGCGGCTACTAACCCGGAGGCAACGACTCGCAAGCAACGCGACTGTAAGAGCCCAGAGGGGACCTGCACCCCTCCACGGAAAGGTTAGACTTACCCCAAAGGTGCGGTTTGCAGTTCAGGTTGGAGCGAGGAACACGCGCGCGCGCGGGCGCAGGGGGAAATCTACTCCCCCCAAAATCCGCGCCCATAGAGGCCAGCGTGACCCGCAAGTGGGGAGGGCTCCCGCAGGGCTGCTGCCAGAAGGTAACACTATAAATGAGCCCATAGTTGGACTGGATGCAAAAGGGCGGCCTCAGAGTTTCCCTGATAGCCGGCTACTTGTCACCAGGGGCTTGAGCGCGCGCAGACACTCCGCGCAGACACCCCGCGCAGTTCTGGAGGGTGGAACCCTGTGAGTTCGAACAGCTTCCCAGGCTCTTGTTTGCACACTTCCTCTTACTTCTGTGAGTTTGATTCTTGGCCCAGTGCATGTGATTGCCCAGTTGGGGTCACTAGCAGAGCTTGTAGGGGAAGATTGTTTTTGGGGAGCCTGGGAAACAGAGCTGGGAGTGGCGCCTGGGGAACCAACTCTGGGCGGAGCTGGTTCAGGTACAATAGAGAGCTTCTGGACAGAGAGAACTTTTAACCTCGGAGGTCAATCCAGACACACTGCCACCCAGAGGCAGAGCCACGAACTGACTCTTCTGTAAATACAGATAAGGCAATAAGGGGATTTTACGGCCGGCTTTAAAATCAGGACTGTGGCTTACACCACGGAGGAACAGTGTAACAGAGGGAAATTCAACATTCTCCTGAATTCCGGGCGTGCCAATAAGAAGAGTAGAAGATCTGAAGCACCTGCATTACTGCACATTTTTATTTTTATTTTCTTAAATTACTTTTTCTCCTTTTAACTAAGAAAACATTTTTTTCCTTTTTTTCTTTTTTCTTTTTCTCCATCACCTGATTTTGCCCTTTCAGCTACCACATTTTTATTTTTTTTTATTTTTTTATTTTTAACTAGTATTATTACCGCTACCATTTTACCACTCTTTAAAGTGTCATTTTATTTTGTCTATATTTTATTTTGGGACTAATGTTCTCCATTCTATTTTCATCGTTCCTTTAGCAACATTTTTCTCTACCTCAATTTGCCTCTGTGCTAAACAATCTCCCCCACTTTTTCCCTTTTGCTGTCCTGTTTCTCTTACCCTACTCTAGCTTTTGATTTTCCCTATTCTTTTTACCCCCTGTCAAAATTTAACCCTGCTTATATATCCTACGTCCAATCCCCTGTTCTAAATCCTTATACACCTTTCCCTTATCTTCCTTCACTATCCAATTTTTTTTTCTCTTCTTCTTCTTTTCTCTCTCCATTGTTTTATTGTTGTTTGCTTGATTGACGAGTATATTGGGTTTTTTTTTTTTGAATTGTTTGTGAGGTTAGACTGCTTATTCTTTTTATTTTCCTGCCCCTCCCTCTCCCCCCCCCTCCCCTGGTTATTTCTGTGTTTCTGTTTCCCCTTGCGTCGCTTGATATTATTGGTTGTTTGTAGTTTGTATTCATCTCCAGGAATCTGTTGCTGTAATTTGTTGGTATTAGTGGCGGACCTATAGGAGTTTTCTCCTCATATAAATAGTCTCTTCCCCTTTTATACTTCATTCTCTTTTCACTCTTACTTTTTTTTTCTTTTTTCCCTCCTCTTTTTCCCCTCCCTTTTCCCAATTTCATTTTTGCACTCCTTTTTTTCTTTCTTGCTTTTTTCTCTTCTACCTTTTCCCCTTCTTTCCCCCTTATCTCTCAACTCTCTTAGCTCGGGAGGCCACCTTTATTTGGGGTTAGTAATATCGTAAATACAATAGTGTTTAGTGCCTGGTACGTTGTGCCTTGTTGTGTTGTATTTTGTGCCTTTAAATCAACGCAGCAGATTCAAGCAACAGCAGCCTCCTGATCACCATACGCTCTGCCTGGGGAACAGTTGCTGTGTGTGAAGCCTCCCTCCACCAGCCAGAAGAGCCACCACAGCTGTGAACAGCACCCACCAGAGGCTCTGCTATCAACAGAGGAGCCGCTGCTACCACAACCGCCCAAGGAGCAACCACAGCCCGAGGAGCCACTGCCACCCAGGGAGCAGCCACTGCCACCCAGGGTCCAGCCACTGAACGACTCAACAACTAGTCATGTCAGTGAGATCAAACATGGGTAGACAAAGAAACCCCCAAAGGAAAGAAAAGGAGGACTCGCCAGAAAAGCAGCTAAGTGAGACAGAGATATGCAACATGACGGAAAAAGAATTCAGAATAAGGTTCCTAGAGTACATGCACCGGATGTTCAAGAAGCAAGAAGAAACAGATGAAAAACTCAACTACTTATGCAAGAAGCTAGAAGAAACAGATGAAAAAATCAACAACTTAAGTAAGTCCCAAGAAGAAATGAAGAGCGACATAGCTGCAATAAAAAACACCATTGAAAGTATCAACAGTAGACTGGGAGAAGCGGAGGACCGAATTAGTGAATTAGAAGACAAGGAAGCAAAACACACTCAAATTGTACTGCAAATGGAGAAAAAAATTAAAAGACAGGAGGAGAGCCTAAGGGAGCTTTGGGACAACATGAAACGAAACAACATACGAATAATAGGGGTGCCAGAACAACAGAAAGATGAACATGGATTAGAAAACCTATTCGAAGAAATAATATCAGAAAACTTCCCTGAGGTGGGGAAGAAAAAAGTCACACAAGCCCAGAGAGTCCCAAACAAGGTGAACCCGAAAAGACCCACACCAAGACACATCATAATTACCATGGCAAATGTTCAGGATAAAGAGAGAATCTTGCAGGCTGCAAGAGAGAGGCGGAAAGTAACATACAAGGGATCTCCCATTAGATTATCAAATGATTTCTCAACAGAAACACATCAGGCCAGAAAAGAATGGACGGAAATCTACAAAGTGATGCAAAGCAAAGGACTGAATCCAAGAATACTCTATCCAGCAAGGCTATCATTCAAAATTGAAGGGGAAATAAGAAGCTTCACAGACAAAAAAGGGCTAAGGGAGTTTATCACCACCAAGCCAGCCATGCAAGAAATGCTAAAGGGACTGTTGTAAAAGAAGAAATATCAAGCTCAGAAAGAAAACAGCCACACACACACACAAAAAAGAAATGGCTACAAACAAGTACCTTTCAATAATAACTTTAAATGTAAATGGACTAAATGCTCCAACCAAAAGACATCAAGTGGCTGAATGGATAAAAAAACATGACCCATACATCTGCTGTCTACAAGAGACCCACCTCATTAGAAGGGACTCACACAGACTGAAAGTGAAGGGATGGAAAAATATCTTTCACGCAAATGGAAAGGAAAAGAAAGCTGGGGTAGCAATACTTATATCTGACAAAATACATCTCAAAGTGAAGGCCATAACCAGAGATAAGGAAGGCCACTTCATAATACTAAAGGGATCAATACAACAAGAAGATATAACCCTGGTAAACATATATGCACCCAATGCAGGAGCACCCACATACATAAGAAAACTTCTGGAAGATATCAGGGGAGAGATCGACAACAATACAATCATAGTAGGGGACTTTAATACACCACTGACATCACTGGATAAATCCGCTAGACAAAAACTCAGCAAAGAAACAGCAATCCTAAATGACTCACTAGATCAGATGGACTTAATTGACATCTTCAGAACACTTCACCCCACAGCTGCGGAATATACATTCCTCTCAGGTGCTCATGGGACATATTCAAAAATAGACCACATATTGGGTCACAAGCAAAGTCTCCACAAATTCAAGAAGATTGAAATCATAAAAAGCATCTTCGCAGACCACGATGGCATAATGTTAGAAATAAACTACAATAAAAACAACCCAAAATACTCAAACACTTGGAAGCTGAATAGCATGTTATTAAATATTGATTGGGTTACCGATGACATCAAAGAAGAAATTAAAAACATCCTGGACACTAATGACAATGAAAACACAACAATCCAAAACCTCTGGGACACAATGAAAGCAGTCCTGAGAGGAAAGTTTATAGCTCTACAGGCCTATCTCAAAAAACAAGAAAAAATGGTAGTCAATCATCTAACTCTACAACGCAAAGAATTAGAAAGAGAGCAACAAGAAAACCCCAGAGTGAGCAGAAGGAAGGAGATAATAAAGATTAGAGCAGAAATCAATGAAATAGAGACCAAAAAAACAATACAGAAAATCAATGAAACCAAGAGCTGGTTCTTTGAAAGGATAAACAAGATTGACAAACCCCTAGCCAGGCTCACCAAGAAGCAAAGAGAGAGGTCCCAAATAAACCAAATCAGAAATGATAGAGGCGAAATAACAACAGACCCAACAGAAATACAAATGATTGTTAAACAATACTACGGGCAACTCTACTCCAACAAACTAGACAACCTGGAGGAAATGGACAAATTCCTAGAAAAATACAACATTCCAAAACTCAATCAGGAAGAATCTAAAAACCTCAATAGGCCAATAACTATGGAAGAAATTGAAGCAGTCATCAGAAAGCTTCCAGCAAACAAAAGCCCAGGGCCAGACGGCTTCACAGGGGAGTTTTACCAAACATTCAAGGAAGAACTAAAACCTACCCTCCTCAGACTACTACAAAAAATTCAAGAGGAAGGAACACTTCCAAGCTCATTCTATGAAGCCAGCATCACCCTAATACCAAAACCAGGTAAAGACATCACAATGAAAGAGAATTACAGGCCAATATCCCTCATGAACATAGATGCCAAAATCCTCAACAAAATCTTAGCAAATCGGATCCAGCAGTACATCAGAAGGATCATACACCATGACCAAGTAGGATTTATCCCAGAGATGCAAGGATGGTACAACATCCGTAAATCAATAAATGTGATACATCACATAAACAAATTGAAAGAAAAAAACCACATGGTCATATCAATTGATGCAGAAAAAGAATTCGACAAAATCCAACACCCATTTTTGATAAAAACTCTCAGAAAGGTGGGAATAGAAGGATCATACCTCAACATAATAAAAGCCATATATGACAGGCCCACAGTCAACATCATACTCAATGGACAAAAACTAACACCATTTCCCCTAAGAACAGGAACAAGACAGGGATGCCCACTCTCACCACTCCTGTTCAACATAGTACTGGAAGTATTAGCCATTGCAATTAGGCAAGAAGAAGAAATAAAAGGCATCCAAATTGGAAAAGAGGAAGTAAAACTGTCCTTATTTGCAGATGACATGATATTATACATACAAAACCCTAGAGACTCCATCAAAAAGCTACTAGACTTAATACATGAATTTGGCAAAGTAGCAGGATACAAAATTAATGCCAAGAAATCTGAGGCATTTCTATACACCAATAGTGAACTTTCAGAAAGAGAGATTAGAAAAACAATCCCATTTACCATCGCACCAAAAAAATTAAGATACCTAGGAATAAACTTAACTAAAGAGGTTAAAGACCTCTACTCAGAAAACTACAGGACGTTGGAAAAAGAGATAGAGGAAGACATAAACAGATGGAAGAACATACCATGTTCTTGGATTGGTAGAATCAACATCATTAAAATGTCCATACTACTCAAAGCAATCTATACATTCAACGCACTTCCCATTAAAATACCAATGGCCTTCTTCAAAGATCTAGAACGAACTCTCCAAAAATTCATCTGGAATAAAAAAAGACCCCGAATAGCTGCAACGATCCTGAGAAAGAACAAAGTAGGTGGGATCTCAAGGCCAGATATCAAGCTGTATTACAAAGCCACTGTTCTCAAAACTGCCTGGTACTGGCACAAGAACAGACATATAGATCAGTGGAATAGAATAGAGAGTCCAGAAATTAGCCCGAACCAATATGCTCAATTAATTTTTGACAAAGGAGGCATGAACATACAATGGAGCCAAGATAGTCTCTTCAATAAATGGTGTTGGGAAAATTGGACAGATATATGCAAGAAAATGAAACTAGACCACCAACTTACACCATACACAAGAATAAACTCAAAATGGATAAAGGACTTAAATGTACGACAGGAAACCATAAAAATTCTAGAAGAATCCAAAGGCCACAAAATCTCAGACATATGCCAAAGCAATTTCTTCACTGATACAGCTCCTAGGGCAGTTGAAACTAAAGAGAAAATGAACAAATGGGACTACATCAAAATAAAAAGCTTCTGCACAGCAAAAGAAACCATCAACAAAACAACAAGAAAACCCACTGCATGGGAAAACATATTTGCCAACATCGTATCTGATAAGGGCCTAATCTCCAAAATTTATAGGGAACTCATACAACTTAACAAAAAGAAGATAAACAATCCAATCAAAAAATGGGCAAAGGATCTAAATAGACACCTTTCAAAAGAGGACATTCAGAAAGCCAAGAGGCATATGAAAACATGCTCAAAGTCACTAATCATCCGAGAGATGCAAATCAAAACAACAATGAGGTACCATCTCACACCTGTCAGAATGGCCATCATCAACAAATCAACAAACGACAAGTGCTGGAGAGGATGTGGAGAAAAAGGAACACTTGTGCACTGCTGGTGGGAATGCAGACTGGTGCAGCCACTATGGAAGGCAGTATGGAGGTTCCTCAAAAAATTGGAAATGGAACTCCCATTTGACCCTGTGATCCCACTTCTAGGAATATATCCCAAGAAACCAGAAACACCAATCAGAAAGGATATATGCACCCAGATGTTCATAGCAGCACAATTCACCATAGCTAAGATCTGGAAACAGCCTAAGTGCCCATCAGTAGATGAATGGATTAGAAAACTGTGGTACATCTACACGATGGAATACTATGCTGCTGTTAAAAAGAAGGAACTCTTACTATTTGCAACAGCATGGATGGAACTGGAGAGCATTATGCTAAGTGAAACAAGCCAGTCAATGAAGGAAAAATACCACATGATCTCACTCTTTCATGGATAATTAAGACCATTACAAACTTTTGAACAATAATAAATACAGTGGCAGAGCTGCCTCAAACCGATTGTCGGACTGCAGTGGGAAGGCCAGGGAGGGTTGGGGGACAGGAGGGAGGGGAATAAGAGATCAACCGAAGGACTTGTATGCATCCATATAACCATAACTAATGGACATAAGACACTGGGGGGTAAGGGAGGGCAGGGGCTTGTCAAGGGTGGGGGGGGAAAAAAGGACACTTATGTAATACCCTTTGTAATACTTTTAGCGAAAAATAAAAAAATAAAATAAAATAAAATAAAATTAAATTTAAAAAAAAAAAACAACCAATGAAATAGAAGCAGTAATAATAATTTAAAAAAACAACAACCTCCAATCAAACAACAACTCAGGTCCAAATGGCTTCACAAGGGAGTTTTACCAAACATTCAAAGAAGAACTAACACCTACACTCCCCAAAAGATTTCAGAAAATCCATGAGGAAGGAACACTCCAAACTCTTTTTATGAGCTGAGTATTATCCTAATTCCAAAACCAGATAAAGACAATACAAAGAAAGACAATAACAGGTCAATATCCCTGATGAACATAGACACTAAAATCCTCAACTAAATATTAGCAAATTGCATCCAGCAATATATTTAAAAGATCATACGCCATGATCAAGTGGGATTTATTCCAGGGATGCAAGGCTGGTATAATATCCGCAAATCAATAAATGGGATACATCAAATAAACAAATTGAAAGACAAAAATCACATGATCATATCAATAGATGCAGAAAAAGCATTCAACAAAATCCAACACCCATTTTTTATAAAAACTCTCAGTAAAGTGGGTTACAGAGAGACAATATCTCAACATGATAAAGGCCATATTTAACTAACCTACAGCCAACATCATACTCAATGAGCAAAAACTAAAACCATTTCCCCTAAGAACAGGAACAAGACAGGGATGCCCACTCTCACCACTCCTGTTTGACTTAGTACTGGAAGTGCTAGCCATAGTGATTAGACAAGAAGAAGAAATAAAAGGCATCCAAATTGGAAAAGAGGAGGTAAAACTCTCATTATTCGCAGATGACATGAAATTGTACATAGAAAACCCCAAAGACTTCATCAAAAAAATAAAACACTACTAGACTTAACAAATGAATTTGGCAAGGTAGCAGGATACAAAATTAACACCCAGAAATCTATAGCTTTTTTATACACTAATAATGAACTCACAGAAAGAGAAACTAAAAAAAAATCCCACTTATCATTGCAACAAAAAAATTAAGATACCTAGGAATAAACTTAACTAAGGAGGTAAAAGACCTGTACTCAGAAAACTACAGGACATTGATAAAAGAGATAGACGAAGGCATAAAGAAATGGAAGAATATACCATGTTCATGGATTGGTAGAATTAACATCATTAAAATGTCCATACTACCCAAAGCAATCTATAGATTCAATGCAATTCCCATTAAGAAACCAACAGAATATTTCACAGATGTATAACAAACTATCCAAAAATTCATATGGAATAAAAAAAGACCTCGGATAGCTGTAACAATCCTGAGAAAGAAAAACAAAGTTGGAGGGATCATGATACTAGATATCAACCTATATTACAGAGCCTTTGTTCTCAAAACTGCCTGGTACTGGCACAAGAACAGACATATAGACCACTGGAACCAAACAGAGGGCCCAGAAATTGACCCAAGCCATTATGCTCAATTAATATTTGACAAAGGAGGTGAGAGCATACAATTGAGTCAAGATAGTCTCTTCAATAAATGATGTTGGGAAAATTGGACAGATAGATGAAAAAAAAAATGAAACTAGACCACCAACTTACACCATACACAAAAATAAACTCAAAATGGATAAAAGACTTAAATGTAAGACAGGAAACCATAAAAATCTTAGAAGAATCCATAGGCAGCAAAATAGAAGACATCTATAATAGCTATATCTTTATTGATACAGCTCCTAAGGCAATGGAAACTAAGAAGAAAATAAACAAATGGGACTACATCAAAATAAAAGGCTTCTGCACAGCAAAGGAAACTATCAACAAAAAAACAAGAAAGCCCACTGTATGGGAGAACATATTTGCCAGTGTTATCTCTGATAAGGGTTTAATCTCCAATATTTACAAGGAACTTACAACTTAACTAAAGGAAGATAAACAATCGAATCAAAAAATGGGCAAAAGACCTAAATAGACACTTTTTCAAAAGAGGACATACAGAAGGTCAAGGGACGTATGAAAACATGCTCAAAGTCACTAATCATCCGAAAGATGCACATCAAAACAACAATAAGGTACAATCCCACACCTGTCAGAATGGCTATTGTCAACAAATCAACAAAGGACAAGTGCTGGCGAGGACGTGGAGAAAAAGGAACCCTCTTGCACTGCTGGTGGGAATGCAGACTGGTGCAGCCACTGTGGAAAACAGTATGGAGTTTCCTCAAAAAATTAAAAATGGAGCTCCCATCTGACCCAGTAATCCCACTTCTAGGAATATATCCCAATAAATCAGAAACACCAATCAGAAAGAATATATGCACCCCTCTATTTTCATAGTAGCACAATTTACAATGGCTAAGATTTGGAAACAGCCTAAGTACCCATCAGCAGATGAGTGGATTAAAAAACTGTGGTACATTTATACAATGGAATACTATGCTGCTGTAAAAAAGAAAGAACTCGGGAGAAACCAAGATGGCGGCATAGGTAAACACCGGAGTTTGCTGCCGCGAACAACCACTTCAAAAATACAACTAAAAGACGGAATGGACATCATCCAGAACCACAGGAAGGCTGGCTGAGTGGAAATTCTACAACTAGAAGGAAAGAGAAAAGCATACCGAGACTCAGAGGAGGCACAGTGCGGAAGTAAAATAATAAGGTGTGGAGGTGCATGCGGAGTGGGCTGGCGGCTGAGGGCGCGGTTGTTGTTTTCAATTGGGAGGGAGTCTCAGGCTCTGAGCTCCAGTAACGGGCGAGTCTCTAGGGACCCAGACTCATACGGGAGAAGCAGGACTGTCTGGCATCAGTCGGAACTCGAGGGCAGCTTTCTCTCCGAGGGGCTTGCAGCGATTACTGGGACATTGAGAACCAGAGCCTCTGAGGGTAGGACTGAGAGCAGCCATAATTGCTAGCCCTGCCCTGTTGATCCCGTGGGACCCGCCCCACCCAAGCCCTGCAGGGAGGCTTTTGCTGGATAGCCTCAGGCAAAGGCTAGATTAGCACCTCCCTAGAGATCCAGGAGCCAGGAAACCCAGAGGTCAGAGTGGGACCATCCAGTTTGCAGCTCCGTGGAAACATAAAGGACACACTCAGGGGGCAGACTCAGTGAGCACCAAAGCCCCATTGAAGCAAGTCTTGCCCCAGAGGGGTGTCTCCAGCACAGAAGTTCTCCCACTGCAGACACAGCTGATTCCCACAGCCAATTGGCCTGGGGGTCAATTCCTCACAGTGATACCTACAACAATCAAGGCTTAACTACAACAAGACTGTGCACAAAGACCACAAGGGGGTGCACCAAGAGTGTCCTCCTCAGGTAATTGGGGAGGCTGAACCACTGGGCCCTAGAGGACACTTAGCACAGAAAACCACTTTATCAACACAGGGAAGCATAAAAAATGCGGAGACAAAGAAAAAGGACACAAATGACAGAAATGGAGGAAAGCAAACTACTGGATATAGAGTTCAAAACCACACTTTTAAGGTTTTTCAAGAATTTTCTAGAAACTGCCGGTAAACTTAATGAGATCTACAAGAAATCTAATGAGACCCTCGATGTTGTGATAAAGAACCAACTAGAAATTAAGCATACACTGACTGAAATAAAGAATATTATACAGACTCCCAACAGCAGACTAGAGGATTGCAAGAATCAAGTCAACGATTTGAAATATGAAGAAGCAAAAAACACCCAACCGGAAAACCAAAATGAAAAAAGAATCCAAAAATACGAAGATAGTGTAAGGAGCCTCTGGGACAGCTTCAAGCGTACCAACATCCGAATTATAGGGGTGCCAGAAGAAGAGAGAGAGCAAGATATGGAAAACCTATTTGAAGAAATAATGACAGAAAACTTCCCCTACCTGGTGAAAGAAATAGACTTACAAGTCCAGGAAGCGCAGAGAACCCCAAACAAAAGGAATCCAAAGAGGACCACACCAAGACACATCATAATTAAAATGCCAAGAGCAAAAGACAAAGAAAGAATCTTAAAAGCAGCAAGAGAAAGAAACTCAGTTACCTACAAGGGAGTACCCATACAATTGTCAGCTGATTTCTCAACAGAAACTTTGCAGGCCAGAAGGGAGTGGCAAGAAATATTCAAAGTGATGAATGCCAAGAACCTACAACCAAGATTACTTTATCCAGCAAAGCTATCATTCAGAATTGAAGGTCAGATAAAGAGCTTCACAGATAAGAAAAAGCTAAAGGAGTTCATCACCACCAAACCAGTATTATATGAAATGCTGAAAGGTACCCTTTAAGAAGAGGAAGAAGAAGAAAAAGGTAAAGATACAAATTATGAACAACAAATACACATCTATCAACAAGTGAATCTGAAAACCAAGTGAATAATCTGATGAACAGAATGAACTGGTGATTATAATAGAATCAGGGGCATAGAAAGGGAGTGGACTGGCTATCCTTGTGGGGGAAAGGGGTGAGGGGGATGCGGGAAGAGACTGGACAAAAATCGTGCACCTATGGATGAGGACAGTGGGTGGGGAGTGAGGGAGGAGGGTGGGGTGGGAACTGGGTGGAGGGGAGTTATGGTGGGAAAAAAGAGGAACAAATGTAATAATCTGAACAATAAAGATTTTTTTTAATATATTTTATTGATTTTTTACAGAGAGGAAGGGAGAGAGATAGAGAGTTAGAAACATCGATGAGAGAGAAACATCGATCAGCTGCCTCCTGCACTATGGATGAGGACAGTGGGTGGGGAGTGAGGGAGGAGGGTGGGGTGGGAACTGGGTGGAGGGGAGTTATGGTGGGAAAAAAGAGGAACAAATGTAATAATCTGAACAATAAAGATTTAATTAATTAAAAAAATAAAAAAAGAAAGTAAAAGACCCTTCCCACTAATAAAAAGGAAGCTCAGATTTAATTAGGCAGAGATAAATTCTCAACTAGTGAAGGTTAGGAAAATATTTCTTTCTACATTTGTATTTGTATCTGTTCTCTGTTGTATCTCTATACTCATCAGTTACATTGTACATAACAATGACCCAATTTTAAATAAACAAAGCAATTTGAAAAAAAAAGAAAACAAAACAAAAACAAACAAAAAAAAAAGAAAGAAAGAACTCTTACCATTTGCAACATCATGGATGGACCTGGATAGTATTGTGCTAAGCAAAAAAAGCCAGTCAGAGAATATAAATATCACATGATCTCACTCATTTGGAATATAATGAACAACATAAACTGATGAACAAAAATAGAGCCTGAGGGAAAAAATATTTTAGAATATAATAGAAGTAATCCTTTATTTGCAGGTTTTCAATATTTCCTACAACTTTTGTGATATTATACTGTGTTAGTACAGTTTTGGTAATCCTACATAATAAAAGGCTAATATGCAAATAGACCAAAGGGCAGAACAACTGGAACAACCAAACAACCGAACAACCGGTCGCAATGATGTGCACTGACCACCAGGGGGGTGTGTGTGAAACATGGTAGCCAAACTCAGTGAGTTATGATTTTTTTAGAAAGAAAATTTGACCTTTAATTATTTCAAATCATATATAAATATCTATGCCCTGGCCAGGTTGCTCAGTTGATCAGAGCATTTTCGTCCCATACACCAAAAGGTTGCAGGTTCGATTCCCAGTCAGGCCACATACCTAGTTTGTGGGTTCAATCCCTGGTCAGGGCATGTATGGGAGGCAACCAATCAATGTTTTTTTCTCTCTCCCTACCTTCCTCTCTCTAAGCATATCGTTGGGTGAAGATTGGGGGAAACACACACAAACACACACACACACACACACACACACACTCTAACAGCTTATAGCTCAACTTTGAAAATGAAATGTATTTTAATAAATACTGCCTTTATAATTATTCAAACTCTGTGCATCTATTTGAGGGGGACACCCTGTATATAAGTACCTATGAGATAGGGTATGTGGCAAAATGGCTCTAACTGATAAAGGCTACAAGGTTATCAGGGAGAAATGAGACAAACTCCTAACAAATATATGGCTTAGAACTGGCAAAAGACCAGCTCAATCAAACTTTGTGACTAATTTCACCTTGTGGTAATTCCTAGTCTCATTATACACCCCTTGCAATACATTAGCATACTAAGTGACACACCCCATGCTACCATGATAAGTAAAAGTCCATATTAGGAAAAATATGGCCAAGAATCCACAGCGGGTTGTAGAACTTTGAGTCCCCAGACCTACAGAATGCTTGCATCATGTCAAGGACTGAATTTAAAGTTGTAGCCACACAAAATACAAAATCTGTGATCTACATTTTTGTTGAATTGCTAGCAATATATAGAGGACATATTCAAAAGGCTTCTTAATGGTACCCCTGTGATATCCAACATTAACACCCTGGCCCCTCAGGCACAGAATAAAATGGGGGTGGTCATAGGCCTGGAGGTCCTAGAGGGGTGTGGCTGATGAGAAGCACAGCCAGCAGACTCAACTGCCAGGTGTTTTACTAATGTCTTAAAATTCTGTGCCAGATCATAATCTAATAGAGAACATTCAAAAGACAGTGTTTTCTACTTCTTTCCAATATGTGTTTTTCTTCTTTTTTTCTCTTTTTGTTTTTTTCTTATTTAACATGCACACTTTGAACAACTAGCTTAATTTGCCCTGTGTATAATGAGAATTTCACTTTTTTCTCTCTGTTTATTCATCTATGTCTTCCTACACATATTTACCCTTCTGATGAGAGACAAAACAGTTTCTAATTTAATCTACAACTACACAGGCTTTTTTGCAATATTATATATGTTTTCCTTCCTCTTCTTTTTCTTTCCCCAGAGTACATTACAGAAGAGTTGTAACTATTTCTCAATTTTAAACAGTTGCTTTCTGGAGAAACGTATCAGCAAGAGAATAAACTTTAAAAAAAAAAGGATCAGCCCTGGCCAGGTAGCTCAGTTGGTTAGAATGTTGTCCCAATAAGCCAAGGCTGGGGTTTTGATTTCCGGTCAGGGCACATATAAGAATCAACCAATGAATGCATAAATAAGTGTGTGTGTGTGTGTGTGTGTGTGTGTGTGTGTGTGTTGGGGGGGGAGGGGTTGGGGGGGAGGTATCAGCACCTTCTCTCTGACTTTTTGTTTTGTTACTTGACATGCCTGTGATTACACTCCTTCAGGAGACATCAACATTTATCAAAGGAGTTATACATAAATTACAGCCAGTTTTTACCCACTAAGGTTTTTACGTATCAGGGGCTTTCTGCTATTTCATACTTTCCCCAAACCATTTCTTTTTTATTTATTTTATTTATTTTTCATTGCTTTTAAAAAATTCCTCCCCTCACTCTCACATCTCCTTCTCCTCCCCTACCACTTGTTTTCTCTAATGGGGTAAAGGAGATAATTTTATTTTCATTTTTGGTGAGCACCAACAGTTCTACCCCCAAAGGTTACCTCTACTGCTCAGTAATTACATAATTTATCTTCCCTTCCATTACTGTACAAGCACAGGTGCCTGTAGGTTGGGAGATTTTTTCTTTTTTGGGGGGGAGGGGCGGTGGGGCTAGGGACAGCTGGGAGGTTATGAAGCCACCGCCCACATGGCTTTGTTCAGAAGCCTGGAGAAAGAGCTGATGCGCAAATTAATACACAAGAAATATAAATTTAGAAAATTATGGGAAAGCCAGAGAAAGCTTAGTTCTAGTGACCAAGCTCCACTGAATCTCCAAACCCATCTCCTTTTTATTTACTAGAATACACAATTGCCCTTTAGGAATGCAAACAGGCATATCAAAGGTAATGTTTAGTAAACAGTAAAAGACCATCAGGTTGGGGGGGTTGCCTTCGGCCATTCATTAAGCAGCAGGTAATAACATGCAGATATTCAGCCTTCTGAATATCAAAGTCCATTCACCCTTTTGACCAGACTTCTTGCATTTGTATATTAATTACTGTTGATCTTTGCTTCCAGCAGGAGGTGTTTTATTTTAGAGAAGTTTGCTAATGGGTATTTTCCACTCTCCTGACAGTGGAGGAGAAAACAGGAGTTAGACTAAGCAACAACTGAAAATTTTAAAAATTACTGGCAATGAATTAGGGCTCAAGTAACCAGCGTTGTTCTCCTATAGCACATGAGAGACTTGTACTTTACAACTGACTTAACCCCTTATGCTCCTGGTTCACTTTCCTGTATTGTTAAACCTTTATTTCTTAAAGGTTGTTATTTTTGAAAGGGCGAGGGCTATGCCCTCCATCTTGCCCCGTATCCTCCATGTTGGGGCAGCAGCCATGTGCTCAGGAAAGTACCTTCTTCCCGGAAGCCCAAGCCTCTGCTAGCCACACCCAGGATTTCTTTAAACTAACCAATGACAGTCAAGGGACGTGCGTGCCATAGATATGACCACATCCTGTGTAACAAGACCCGACTTGCACCTGGCCAATCGGCAGGGCCCACAGTCATCTCTCCTCCCCTCACTCCACCCCCCTATAAAACCCCATTTTTTCCCACGGGCAGGCACTCTTGTCTCGCTGTGCATCGGTGGAGGCTGAGAGCCAAACCCGGGTTTGATAATAAAGGACTCTTTGCTTTTGCATCGGACACGGCTGGCTCCCTGGTATGGTCTAATGGGGATCTTGAAATCTGGGCATAACAACCCCACCTCTGGGCTCTGTGTGCTGACCAGTCCCAGTTTATCAGTGAGTGGGATTGCCCTGGTGACTGTTATTAGTCATGTAAGGCATGTGACACAAGTTGATGGAATTAGGCAGGAAGAATATGCATGGGGACGTATATAGTCCTGCCCTGGTTGCCACTGGAAGTCATCTTGTGAGCACAAGCTTGTAGATGAGGCCACCAAAAATAGCAGAGGAGAGAGACAGAAAGAACCTGGCACCTTGATGACACTGCAGAGCCCACTCTACCCCTGAACTTCCTGTTGTTTAGTTGTTTATGCTAATTATAGTCATGGTTTTCTAAATTAAACACGGTGGCTTTTTTCTTTCTTTTTTTATACACTTCCATATTGCTTGGATTTCTTTTATAGTTAGTGGTTATTCTTTTTTGTAATAAGAAAAAAGTTATTTTTATTTTGACAAGTTAATACAGAGGATACTTAAAGATATTGAAAACTATTTAAGATGTATTATTAAATTTAAAAGTAGATTACAAACTATCCATCTGGAGTGGCTCAGTTGGTTGAGAATCATCCTGTGCACCAAAAGGTTGCCGGTTCGATTCTTGGTGAGGTCACATACTTGTGTGTGGGTTTGATGCCCAGTTGGGGTACTTTCGTAAGGCAACTGATCAATGTTTCTCTCTCTCCTTTTCTCTCTCTAAGCATGTGCTCTGGTGAGGATTAAAAAAAAAAGGTTACAAAGTTTTTGAATGAGATTATTCAAATTTTATTTAAAAATATATACATAATGCTATATACGCATAGGAAAAAATCTGAAGGAATGTGTGCTAAAATAATCACAATTAATTTTTTTTGTTTTGTTTTGTTTTGTTAATCCTCACCTGAGGATATTGTTTTCATTGATTTTTAGAGAGAGTGGAAGGGAGTGGGGGAGGAGGAGAGAGAGTGAGGGGAGAGAGAGAAACATCAAAGTGACAGAGACACATGGATTGGTTGCCTCCTGCATGCATACCAATCAGGACCTGGATCAAACCTACAACCCAAGTGCATGCCCTTGACAAGGAATTGAACCCAAGACCCTTCAGTGTACTGGCATTCTAACCACTGAGCAACACCAGCCAGCTTGCGATTACTTTTGAATAGTCAGATCGTATTTAATTTTTCTCTTTTTTGTCAATTTGTTGACCCCGATAATGAACATGGATTGGCTTACATGAAAATTTTAAAAATAAGTAAAAATTTAAATGAAAATTGAAACACTTTGATTTGACCAGCAAATGATTTCAATATATTTCCTCTTATATTTGAGTTTATAATATTTTGCAACTATTAAAATCAGAGGAAAAAATAACTGTAGGCACCACCTTTTCTCCCAACCAAAGCATTAAATACAAACTCTACCATTTTGTTGGAGTTAGGTACACTTGGCTTCCCCACAGCTCTTCCAAGTTTCCTTTTTCTTCACATGGGGCGAAACCTCCCAGCACTGATAGTTTTAGGATCTTAGCTGATATCAGTTTACCTCTGAAGAATTCTACTTCAGATCTGCAGCAAATTGAGTGCCTGGTCAACAATCAAAACAATGGCTTTCCATGCCCTGCAAATAAATGCTTGATTCAAAATTGCAATGGGAAATTTGCCGATAACTTCTTTCTCTCTCCATTTTAATATTCCTCCTTACTTTTGTTCTTATTCTCATTCTTATATGGCAGGAGTTTGGTATACATTAAATCATTTTATCCTCATTAAACCTCTGAAAGGTTGGAATTATTAGAACTATTTTACAGATAATTCTTGGAGCAGTTTCTCAACCTTGGTACTACTAACATTTGGGACTGGATACTCCCTTGTTAGGGGGCAATCCTATGCATTGTAGCAGGTTTAGCAGCATCCCCTGACCTCAACCCACTAGATGTCAGTAGCACTCCACTCTTCCCCCACTCAGTTGAGACTACTGAACATATCTCCAGACATTGCCCAATATTCCCAGCGGCGGATGAGGGAGAGGCAAAATCTCTTCCAGTTGAGAACAACTGTCTTGGAGGTTAAGAACTTATCCAACCCTAGTCAGTTTGGCTCAGTGGATAGAGCGTGGCCTGCAGATTGAAGGGTCCTGGGTTCGATTCCGGTCAATGACACATGCCAGGATTGCGGGCTCAATCCCCAATAGGGGGCATACAGGAGGTAGCCAATCAATGATTCTCTCTCATCATTGATGTTTCTCTCTCTCTCTTTACCTCTTCCTTCCTCTATGAAATCAATAAAAATACATTTTAAAAAAGAACTTATCAAAGTCTCATGGTAGAGGGATCAGATTTTGAATTCAGGCTTGAATCAAAGCTATGCTTTTAACCATTAAGTGATGCAACTGTTTTCCCTCACCTTCACCTCCTGTACTCCTCCCTGGCCCCAGGCACACTGTACTCTTTATTTATTTATTTTTCAATAATTGTTGACATACAATATTACATTAGATTCAGGTGTACAACATAGTGATTAGGCATTTATATACCTTAAGAAGGGATCACCCAGTAAGCCCAGTATATTCATATGACACCAAAAATAGTTATTCCAATATTATTGACTATATTTCTTATGCTGTATTTACATCCCCATGACTGTTTACATAACTGCCAGTTTGTACTTCTTTTTTAAAAAATGTATTTTATTGACTTTTTACAGAGAGGAAGGGAGAGGGATAGAGAGTTAGAAACATCGATGAGAGAGAAACATCATTTAGCTGCCTTCTGCACACTCCCTACTGGGCATGTGCCTGCAACCAAGGTACATGCCCTTGACCGGAATCGAACCTGGGACCCTTGAGTTCAAAGGCCAATGCTCTATCCACTGAGCCAAACCGGTTAGGGCCAGTTTGTACTTTTTAATCCTTAGGCTGCTTCCATATCTTGGCTGTTGTAAATAATGTTGCAGTGAACATAGGGGCACATATACCTTTCTGAATTAGTATTTTGAATTTCTTTGGATAAATACCCAGAAGTGGAATCGCTGGCTCATATGGTAATTCCATTTTTAATTTTTTGAGGATCCTCCATATTGTTTCCACAGTGGCTGCACCAATTTACAATTCCCCCAAAAGGATACACTGTTCTGTTCCCCCATCCATAAACTTAGCTTGGAAATTTCTTCCTTCCCCCATCTGGCTTGGGCAATTCTGACCATTAATCAAAAGATAGTTGGATGGAGTTGTCACCTAAAGCAGCCCCACCTCCAAATCTTAAATTCCATAGTCTCAAGGCTCGATTCTGATCACAGCCTCCATGTCCTTCACGGTCTTCCTCCCCCAGGCTCTGCAGGGTCAGGGCTGCCTCTGCTTGTGTGCTATGCTTTGCCTAGCACCTAGGGTAGAGAAGAGATGCCCATATTTTCTGAATCCTACTATACTTTCTTCTCTATCTCATTAAGTCATCTATTCTCTCAATCCTTCTTTTTTCCTTAGTTATTCAGTGGACAGTTGTTTGCCAAATATTTACCCTATGCTATATAGTCCTTACTCTCAGAGACAGAGGATGGAGATGATTCTTTATACCTTAACTAGAGGCCCGATGCACGAAATTCGTGCAAGAGTAGGCCTTCATTCCCCTAGCTGCGGGCACCGGCTTTCCTCTGGTACCTGGGACCTGGACTTCCCTCCAGCCGCCTGCAGGCACCCAGAACTCGGGCTTCCCTCGCAGAGGGAGGCCCCACCCACCCGCTGCAGCCCGAAGGTCGGTCACAGCCCCAGCTCTCGCAGTCCCTGCTTCATCTGGAAGGATGTCTGGAGGGACATTTGGTCTAATTAGCATATTACACTTTTATTATTATAGATGGGGGCCAGTGGCAGAAAATAAATAGGCAGTTATTTTTTTTATTTATTTATTTTATATATTTTATTGATTTTTCACAGAGAGGAAGGGAGAGAGATAGAGAGTTAGAGAGATAGAGAGTTAGAAACATTGATCAGCTGCCTCCTGCACACCTCCCACTGGGGATGTGCCCGCAACCAAGGTACATGCCCTTGCCCGGAATCGAACCTGGGACCTTTCAGTCCGCAGGCCGACGCTCTATCCACTGAGCCAAACCGGTTTCGGCTAAATAGGCAGTTATTGTGGTAGTATAGGGTGCTCTATATATTAAGTCATTTTTTTTTTTCATCCAGAACAGATTCCAATTGAACCATGTTTTTTTCCCAAGGATTCCTCACTCCCACAGCTCTCTTAACTTTTTTATACACTTGCCATGCAAACCACTAAACTTAGATTAATATGTGCTAATCTTATGGCTGGTACTCCCAAATTGCTGGTGTCCCATTTCAACTGGAACTCTCTCCTCAAATTTCCCACACCTCCCCACCCAGAGGTGCCTTTGCCATCTGTCTGACCAGTAACTGTTTTCCCTTCTTACCTGCATGTTTCCCTTCTTACCTGCAACTGCACTCACCTTACTCCCTTCCCACCTATTTTAGAGGTCAAGATTTCCCTCTGCCTGTCTCATTTGTCTTAGCTCATGGAACATCTTCTCTTGCCCTCTGTGATGTTGCCTTCTCCACTGCATATAACTATGCTCTCATCTCTGCTATTATAAAACAAAATCTATTCACAACCCTTTGTTTCTTTCCAGCTACAATGTCATCTTTTTCCCCCCTCCATAGCCCATTCTCTAAAAGTGTCATTTTCATTCATTACCTATATTCCCTCATCTCACAAAAACCAGATTAGGGGCCACAGCCATGCCCCCAATGCTCTGTTGATGTCTCTTAGAACCTCCATGGTCCAATAGAAAAGTCAAGGTTCAATTCTTCTTTCTTAATCTCTGCATGGCATTTGCATTGGGTACTATTAACACTCCCTCTTTTCTTTCTAGAAAAGAAACTCTATTGCTTTTTCACTTATTGGGATTTTTAAGAAATTACAGATGCTCCACATAACAAATGAAACAGCACATAAATCTATTAAGAAAAAGTGAGCATCCTCCCTCTCCTGGCTTTCCATCTTCCCATGTAAGGGATCTTCTGCAAGGTCTCCACCCACAAACACACACAGGAGAGGGTTTCTCCTCTTTTCTCCCCTTCTAACTCCTCCCCTTCCCTTGTCATCTTCCTCTCATTTGGTGTCAATTTCTTGTTCATATCCTCTGCTTGGTTTTCCTGTCAGTTGTTACCCAAAGTACACCCTCCCTCTCCTGATGGTCAGTCCACGTGGGGACACTCCTGCCCTTCACCTGCTCTACCCTGGCAGAGGCCGTGTGACCTGTCTGCTGGTGAAATGGAGAAACTTTGTGGGTCCTGCTCAGCTCATCTTCTCGCTTTCCTGTGGGGAGGGTCTGCTCTATGGCTGCGCTGCTCTCACAGGGGACACATTGTCTACTTCTCATACTCAGTGTTAGGAAGACATTTTCTCTCACACTAGGATGCGTTTTCCATCCCAGCCTCTATTTAATACTAAACGTGGTTTTGGCTCCCATCTGCCTTACTGTCTTTCAAATATCTCAATTTGTTCAGAATTCAGGTCAGAAAGGAGTGAGGTGATATTTGTTTAAACATCTCAGCATTTAATGAGCTGTTTCTCTCTTTTATCAGTTAGGCTAGCCCTTTGTATATTAGGTGTAAATACTATCACTCTATCTAATGTACTGCAGAGTATATTGTCTTATGACTTTGTTAATGCTTTTTCTCCCTTTATATGTGTCTAATTTTTATGTATTCAATTATGTTGGTCTTTTCTTTTTGGCATCTCCCATTCAGATGTTAGAGAAATTCTTCTAAATTTTCTCCTAGTGTTTTAATGCTTATATTTTGATATTTAATACATCTAAGACTTATTTGTGCATATAATTTCAATGGGGGGTCCAAATGGATAGCCAATTATGCCAGCACAATTTCTTTTAAAAACTAATCTTTCCCTATCAAATATCTGTGTTTAAGGCCCAACAAGAGCCTCAAATTTAAGATTCCCCCTCTCAACTCATTAACTGTGCCCTTTTCCACATCCTTCAATTAATCAGTAACCTCCACCTTAGTCCTTGTCTCTCATATTTGCAGGTATCACCTGACTTCTTTCCATTTCTGAAGTGGCCATAACTTTTACAACTCAAAGCAATAAGTATTTTTAAAAAATTAGAAAATAAGCAAAGGGAAGAAATTTGAAACCTCTATTATCCCAACTCTCAGGAATAAACATGTGTTATATATTATTTTAGATATTATCCCTTTTTTTCACAGTTTTTAAAGGAAGATGGCTATGTGCCTGTTGTCTTCCTTTGGCTCCTCCAAATCCACCCTCCACCACC
Source organism: Myotis lucifugus (assembly GCF_000147115.1). Lineage (NCBI taxonomy): Eukaryota > Metazoa > Chordata > Mammalia > Chiroptera > Vespertilionidae > Myotis > Myotis lucifugus. The sequence goes on along the minus strand of NW_005871077.1, from coordinate 548,772 downwards.
TTGCCCTCTGCTCTCTGCCCAGGAGCTGCCCTGTGGACCATGTCAGCAGGTTCCAGGGCTCCTCCAGGAAACCTCACTACACAGCAATCCTTCTGGGTTCCTGTAGCTGCCCTCTCCCTTCCCCCTTTGGGTCTAGGAGTGGTAACAGCTCCCCTGGTACATCACTGCGGTAGCTCACTGTCCTAGGTGGTTCACCTCAACCCTACCCATAGCTCTGTAAGCTTTCCTCAGTTAAACTCCCCTCAGATCATCCTAATTTCTCCTGTCTGGTTCCTGGTTGTTACGAGAGTAATTAAAAATTATTCTTGATGTAAAATATTTGAACAATGCCCATAAAGTGAAAACATCTACCTTAATCTTCAATTTCCCAATTGTGGTTCTTGCCTCAGAGATAACTATTGTTTTCAATTTGGTGGATATCTTTCCAGATCTTTATTTCTTACACTTACACATGAGTGTATAGCTAAATACAGGTTTTCATGTATTTGTTGGTGGGGTGTGTGTATATGTGTGTTTACATCCGTGGTATCACACTGTACATATTGTTCCATAATTTGCTTTTTAAAATTTATGTCTTAAGGAATTTCCCACTTCAGAACAATATAAAACCTAACACTTTTTCTTAAATTTCTGCTTAGTACGTTGTAATGTGGAGATACAACTATTATTTAAGCACTCCCCTATTGACTGGCATTTAGAGTATTTCCAATTTTTCACTATCATCAACAACATAACTCTGAAAATGCTCATACCTTTCTTTTAATGTTCATGGGCAATCACTCCTCGAAGGCAGAGGCTGAGAAATAAAACCCGGGCTGAAGGCGAAGTGCATTTTTGTTTTTTATTTTAGCAGGTACTCTCGAAGTTCCTCCCCAAGGTCCAGGCCTTTTTCTGTGTAGATTCACATGTATATGTGATGGGATGCCCTGGAAGACTAGACACTAAGGCAGTATTTTTAAAAGAGGGGGCTTTTATTTAAAAAATTTCAAGAAATATTCTGTCTCTGGAAATTGAAGCTCTAACTTTGGGCTCTCTGTTTCGTTGTAAAGTGAGTGTGAATCTCAGGCCACTAACTCAGATGTGCAGACATGTCATCAGATTCATAACCGTTTCATTTCTGTATCAAGTCCCATCTGCCGGGCACCTGAAACGCAGTCAAATGAGAGCTCTCCATCTAGTCCCTGTGATGCTTGCTTAGCATGGGGTCCCCTCCCCGAGGGCGGGTTGCTGGTTTGTGGGGAATGCAGGGGGGTGCTGGTGGGAGTGGGCTGGGAGAGGTGCGGGTCTCCCGTGCTGTCCTTTACTCTTTTGGGCCCCTGCAGGGGTGCCCGCCCTCCCATCTGGCCCTTGTGGAACTGTGCCCAGCTCTGCCCCAAGGCCTCGCCAGGCCTGGCTGTTTCCCAGCTCTCGCTGACCTCTTGGGGGCAGAGAAACATTTGGCCGCGCTCCTTGCCAGCTGGGCGTGGGCAACTGCATCAGGCTTGTCCACCGGCTCCTCACAGCCTGCTTTGTGGCCGCGCTCCCACACCTCCTTGGGGCGCCCTGGGAGCTTTCTCCTAAGCAAGGAGAAGCAGGAGCTCTCCTCTCAGGTCCCAGGCATAGCTGTGGTTTCTAGAAACCCTCACCTTCACCTGGTCCTGGTTGAGGGTGGGAAGTGGGGAGTGAGACCCATATGTAGGGGGAACATACATCCCTCTGGTTCGCCTGGGACAGTCCTGGTGTGTGCCCGTGTTCCCAGCATAATTAGTGATAGAACTCCCTTTTACCCTTAACAGTGTCCAGCACATTAAGCGTTATGGTCCTCCTTCCACACAGAATCCAAGACACCTGCTCCCTTTCCATCTCTCCTCCCCTCCTCAGCTTGGGAAACCTGACCTTCACCGTCACATCATATTCTTTCAAATCTAGTGTTTATGGCCTAAAATTAATGCTGTGACTCTTTCAAGGCTGGCTTTTGATACTGAAAAGTCCAGATGTTTGAACCTCCTAAAAGCATTTCCTCTGCTTCTCGGATGTAATGACCCTTCTCTGGAATGTACAATGGAGGCCTCACAGTCTACTTTGGGAAAGGGCCACAGGGTAAAAATCAATTACCAGTAATGAAAGACACATTGTATAGGATTCTAAAACCTTACCTTACCACATCCCCCCTCCCTCTTGTCATCCCCCCGAACCTACAAAGAAAGTTGACTTCTTGTTAGAGGTGTTCTCTGCTACCACACTCCCCAGGGCATACGAACTGGACCTAAACCGGGTTCTCTGGGGAGTCAGTTCCACTGCAGGGAACCGGCTGGGCTCCTGGGCTAGGGCCATCTGGGGTGACTTTAACCACACAGGGGACAGAGGCCCGTTCTGATCATTAGCACCCCGCAAAGGCCCAGGAGTTAGACTCAATCTTGGGGAGAGGGAGATTCTGAATGGAGTGGGACTACCCTGAAATAACTGGAGTGACATTTTTCCAATCCAGTGGAATGGGCCCACAGAATAGAAACTAAGTAGACTTGTGAAAAAGTAAAGTCACATTTTTTGCATATTTGAGGTATGGCCCAAGCCTCACTGACCCTACTGCATGTAGGGGTTCATGTGGAAATAATAATAATAATAATAACAACAACAACAACAATAATAATAATAATAATACAGTCTGCTCTCCATATCCATGGGTTCCATATTCTCAGATTCAACCAATCATAGATTGCAAATATGCAGCAAAAAAAGTTACATTTTTGCTGACGTCAACTATGTAGACAGGCCTAGGATGATTATGTCTATACTGAGCATGTACAGACTTTTTTCTTGCCCTTATTCCATAAACAATAAGTATAACAACTATTTATATTATAAGTAATCTAGAGATGATTTAAAGTATATGGGAGGATGTATGTGCATCATATGCAAATTAGTACACCATTTTATATAAGGTACTTGAGCACTCACGGATTTTGGTATCTGAGGTGGGTCCTGGAACCAATCCCCCATGAATACCGAAGGACAACTGTAATATTTATTGACTGCTTACTATGCACCAAGCTCTGTTCTAAGGGCCTTATATGTTATGCTATAGATACTATAAGATGCCCAATTTTACAGAAGAAAATTGAGTCACAGGCATTAAAAAATTGTCCTAGGTCAAAGTACACATCTGCTCTATAGACTGATAAACCCTAGGATGGATTTAGAGTAGGTCACTCCAGGACATGAGAAAACTGATGTGCAGAGATGAGGCAAACTTCTTAGAAATTGTTGATTTAGAAGCAGTAGTGGGCCAAGATGAGACTTCATTAGAAAAAAATGCAATAGTTTGAGAATCTATGCAGGACAGCCAGCAAAAGGAAGGAATTTTGGAGTAAGAAAAGGAGAATTTAAAAGCTCTTCTGTGAATTCCTAAGTGACCTGAACATTGTCCTGGGGACAGACAGGCTTTGTAGCTGGTAGCTCAGAGTTTCACACCCTGGACTCCAGCTCTGACCACCAGGTAGAGGACCCCAGGCTGCAGGCAGACTGGCACCCCCTTGACCTGCTTTGAATTCCTGAAGCCACTGCAGACAAGCTGTGCATGGGCAGAAGATTCCAGTTTCCAAAGCTGGAGGGCAAAGCATTCTCCATCCCATAAAGGATGAAATTTTTGTTTTGTTTAGTTTTTGAAACAACCTCTAAACCTTTTCTGGAAGAATAAGTGCCTACTTTGCTTCTGATTGGGTCAGTGGGAAATGGAATATTTGGCAGTGAACTGTCACACAGGATTAAAGGTGAGTATGGGGACTTAGCAAGTTGGAAGGACTTTGAAAACTGCAAGAGTGTTAAGGAGTTGATCCAAAGGGGCTCAGCTTGCCCTCCCCTTTCTTGGCCAAGGCACAGCGGGAAATGCGGAGGGGGAGAAGGCATGGCTGGACCCGCAGGGTGAGGAATCTACTTGCATCACATGCTCCCTTTGTGGAGAGGCAGCCACTTGTAGCTCCACACTCCCAATTCACTAATAATAACCCCAGGTAAGTGAGGCAGCACAGCTCTCAAATGGGCCTCCTCAGAGGAGGAAAGGCAATGCAGAGAGAAGACCCCAAAGGGTGCCTGGGCTCATGGGCCTGGGGCATCCTCAGTGTCCCCTGCATCCAGTGAGGCACAGGAGCAGCTGAGCATTTTCCTGTGTGGCTTAGAGCAGTCAGTGTGCACCCAGCATAGAGAGCCAGAGGACGGCAAGAGGGTGCTGAACCAGAGCCAAGGGAGGCCTCCCCAGAGGCCAGCAAAGTCAGGCTTCTTCTGTGGATGTTGAAAGTTCCACACCCCCATTCCCAGAGTTTAGATGCAGCACCAGGAAAGAGAGGGGGAAGCCTCAACTGTTATTAAATCTTATCTAATTGGCTAAGATTTTATTTTCTCACCTTGCAGAAATGAGTGGTGATGGTCTGAGACTTTATATCTATATCTATATCTATATATATCATCTATATATATCATCTATCTATATCTATCACTGTTACAAAAAATGAAGCAAAGTTACATTTCTTGTACACCTGAGTTTCAGGCCTGAGTAATTGGTACTCACTCTGTTGATCTGAGGAAGTTTTCTAGAATAGGCCTGTTTGTGAAATGAAAGGAGAACCTGTTATTCTAGAAGGAACTGGGAAGTCACCCCGAGCTGGAAGGCAGATGAGAAGTGTTCTGGTTTGCTAGTGCCTTGTGCATTCAAGCGACTGCATTCTTCTTGATTTGGGGTGTGAGGGGTGGGAGAGTCTTGGCTCTCTGTGAATGAAGGCAATGCTGGTTCCTTGGTCAAGAATTTTCACTAGCATTTTACTTGTTGTTTGCAGGCAAGAAACAAAGAGAAAAGACAAAAGTGTCTGCTTTTGAACAAGACTTTGAGAGAGCCCTTTGGGTAAAGGACTGTTGGCAGAGATGCTGACAATCTTGTGCAAGAACAGCAGACAGTCTCCTTCAGGCAGCAGATACCCAACTGGAGCGAGGGGCATGGAAAGGAGAACATGACAGCAGGAAGACTTGGCCCTGGAGGCTACAAAAGGTAAGAATGGAAGACACTGAGACCTGGAAATCTGCATTACATGTAATAGGTGTGAAGAGCTGAATGATATTTGGGTGTAAGAACATCCAGTTTGGCCCTAGCCAGTTTGGCTCAGTGAATAAAGCGTCAGCCTGTGGATTAAAGGGTCCCGGGTTCGATTCTGGTCAAGGGCACATGCCCGGGTTGCAGGCTCAATCCCCAGGAGTGGGTGTGCAGGAGGCAGCTGATCAATGATTCTCTCTCATCATTGATGTTTCTATCTCTCTCTCCTTCCTCTCTGAAATCAATAATAATAATAAAAAGAACATCCAATTTCTTTACTTTTCTATCTGAAATAAAATCTGGCTTAATGTTCATTGGTTGGCTACAAGGCTATCCCGATCAGTCATTTTTGGAAGGTTGTGCCTCCAGCATTTCCTTCACATACCCGAATCTCACAAATAGAATCTTGAGTAAAAAGGCAAATGGTTTGGGGTAAGGCGGTTGGTATAATTTTGAGAAGTCCCCTCCACCACTGCTTCTTTTTTTTAAAATATATATTTCTTTATTGGTTTAAGAGAGGAAGGGAGAAGGAGAGAGAGATAGAAACATCAATGATGAGAGAGAATCATTGATTGGCTGCCTCCTGCGCACCCCCACTGGGGATTGAGCCCGCAACCCAGGCATGTGCCCTTGGCCAGAATCGAACCTGGGACCCTTCAGTCCACAGGCCGATGCTCTATCCACTGAGCCAAGCCGGCTAGGGCTCCACCACTGCTTCTATGCCTTGGATTCCTGGCCAAGTGTGCCCTGGCCAGGGGAGAAGCACAATGCTGGCGAGAGCACATGCTTGTCACTGTGAGGTCCTTCCCCAGCTGGCGCGGAACTGGCTGCCAACAGACTGTTCTTTTCTACTGAGCTACCTGCTTCTGGTGCTGGGATACATACTGGGACTGGGGAATCTCGTGGGCATTCATCTCCTGGCTTACTTATATCCTATAAAAGGAATTCCTTGGTCAGAAGTAGTATTATGTGGGAGACCATGATAAGAGTGTAAGCCACCCAGCAAGTCCATAGAGAGAGTTCTGGTGGCAGCATGACGACAGCCAGGGAAACAAATCCAAACCCGGAATAAGTGCCTGTTCCAAAGAGAAAAATTTTGGCACCTTCCCTGATGGAATAGGTCCAATGTAATCAGCATGCCACCTGTTAGCTGGCTCCTCTCCAGAATTCCTCTCTGCACTAAATGGCACTGCCAGTCACTCAGTTGTTCAGGTCAAAATCCTCATAATCCTCTGTCTTTTTTCCTTTCCTTCACAGTATTTACTACAGAAAGATTTAGACAGCACGTGATAAAAATGAGAACTATACATACATTTTTGGATTAAGTGTGGCTAATTGGAAAGAGTTTAGCCTTTGGAACCCAACAGACTCTGTTACTTAGAAGTGGCATGATCTGAGGCTAGCTTTTAGGTTTTCTGAACCTGTTCTTTTACTGGGAAAGTGACAGTTATAGGACCTATCTTGCAGTGTTGTTAGGAGAATTAAGTGACAAATGTATGAGAAGCACCTCACACAGACTGATACATATTCATTATTGTTGGCTCTCATTCCCCTACTTCCATGGGTTATTGTCAGATTAAATATGTAGAGAGGCTAAGACAAAATAAAACCAGATTGGAGGAACATGCTGGGTGGAAAACCAGATTAAGGCTGTAAAGTAAGAGGTAAATATATAAAATGCAAAAGAAACGGTTTTACTTCAAGTATACCACATAAGCAGAAAGAACTGCTATTGAGAAGGCTGCCCAACAAAGGGCAGGCCAGACCTTCATCTTGCCAGAGCTACACCTTTCTATAAATGATCAGTTTACTAAAGCCACCATCTTACATGCTGTAGCAAATAGAATTTTTCAAACTGGCAATTGACATCATCACAATGGCCACATTAATGTGGAAAAGGGGGGAAAAAGGAAAAGATTGTTATGAGTGTAGAATGTTTCTTTAAAATGTATATTAATTAAGGAATTCCATTGTCATTTAGAAATCAAACTATATGAGTTGCATAATTTACTCAGTTAGATTGGAATTATATCATTTGCATTTTTCAGCAATTACACGTTGATACGACCCAAATGATCTGGTTGAGAATCAGTGTTTGGATATAGAATTGGTTGATTCCAGGGATTGTTAGGTCAATAATTAACTCTATTTCTCGTTCAAATTCAGATCTGAAGAGTCACTAAGTCAAAATTTTTAGCCTATCAACTGCAGTTCTGTGGACAACTAGCGTTTGCATCCTTTGATCTTCGACCTAGCATTCTAAGTGACTCTCTACTCCCTAGGGGGAACTCTAGCTTAGGTGTCCCTGTGTGGAACTGCTATAAACCTAAGTGTTCAATTTGATACTTAAGAATCTTTATATAAGAACTTTGTGCTTGTGTATGTAAAAAATACATACCTCCATACAGTAAAAAGTGAATGTGCATATCTTTCCCTTTCCTTCACCAGTCTCTCTTCCCAGAACAAAACACCTCCAATCATGTAACATATATGTTGAGAGTTTTTATATGATTATACTTTTTATGCACATATTACTCAACAAATTGATTTTTTCAGTTAACTGTGATAAATATTCTTATACACATATTTTTAAATTACTTTTGCTAATGTTTTTATAGGACAGAAGAAGTGAGAATGAGGGATCATGTAAGATAGTCATGTATAATTATGATTGGCCTAACTGGTCTCCAAAAGTTGTATCAGTTTACACTCCAGCCAATAGTGTACATGACAGTTCATTTCCCCAAACTTTAGCCCCAAGTGTATTTCAAATTTAAAAACATTTATTTCCATCTAAAAGGTGAATATAATTAATATTTGACACATTGAATTATGGTATTAAGAGTGCTTACCCCAAAGGCTCACAAGGGCAGAGACCATCTACACTAATAAAAGATAAAGATGCTAATTGACCGTACCTTTGCTATGCCCTAAGCCACACCCACCAGCCAATCAGAGCAATTATATGCAAATTAACCCAACCAAGATGGTGGCCGGCAGCCACTGAGCTGGAGCAAGCAGGAGGCTTGGCTGTTCGGGTGATGGAGGAAGCCAAGCTTCCCACCTGCTGTGGCCTCTGCTCATGGCAACAAAGTTTCAATTATAGAAGACAAATAAATCCCAGATACCTGCTTCCAGCCAGACTCCACTGAGAGCTTGGGTGGCTGGGGGCCGTGGCCAGCCTGCAAACAGCCATCAGCCCCTCACCCAGGATGGCCACACCCTCATGGGGTGAGGGTCCCCGCTGGGGGGCTTAGCCAGCCTGAAAACGGCCCTCAGCCCCTCACCCAGACTGGCCAGGCACCCCAGTGAGGACCCCCACACTGAAGGGGCTGTGGCCAGCCTGCAAACAGCCATCAGCCCCTCACCCAGGCTGGCCAGGCACCCCAGGGGGGACCCCTACCCTGAAGAGGCTGTGGCCAGCCTGCAACCAGCCATCAGCCACTCACTCAGGCTGGCCACACCTCAGGGGCTAGGGGTCCCTGCTGGGGGCTTGGCCAGCCTGCAAACAGCCATTAACCCCTCATCCAGATTGGCCAGGCACCCCAGCAGGACCCCCCCACTCTGAAGGGGGTGTGGCCATCCTGAAAACAGTCTTCAGCCCCTCACCCAGGCTGCCAGGCACTCCTATATAATAAAAGGGTAATATGCAAATTGACCCTAACAGCAGAACCACTGGGAATGACTGGTCACTATGACACACACTGACCACCAGGGGGCAGATGCTCAATGCAGGAGCTTCCCCCTGGTTGTCAGTGCACTCCCACAGGGGGAGCTCTGCTCAGCCACAAGCCAGGCTGATGGCTGCCAAGTACAGCAGTGGTCGTGGGAGCCTCTCTCGCCTCCTCAGCAGCGCTAAGGATGTCCAACTGCAGCTTAGGCCTGCTCCCCGCTGGCAAGTGGACATCCCCCAAGGCTCCCGGGCTGCCAGAGGAATGTCTGACTGCCAGCTTAGGCCCAATCCCCCAGGGAGCGGGCCTAAGCAAGCAGGTGGTCATCCCCTGAGGGGTCCCAGACTGTGAGAGGGCACAGGCCGGGCTGAGGGACCCCCCTGAGTGCAAAAATTTTTTGTGCACTGGGCCTCTAGTCTGATCTAATAAAAGAGAAACATGCAAATTGACCATACCTCCGCTACACCCACAAGCCACGCCCACCAGCCAATCAGGAGCGAATATGCAAATTAACTCAACTAAGATGGTGGTTAATTTGCATACTAGGCACCAGTGGCCTGGGTCCGGGAAACATCATAGGGCACCCAGGTCACTCTGAGGTAGGTCCCATGTGGGCCCTGAGCAGCCTAGGAAAGGGCCTGAGCCTGCAATCAGAGCTGAGGGGGCACCTGCCCAGGCCTAAGGCTCCTCCAGAGGCTTGAGGCCTGGGTAGGCGATCGGAGCGGGCTGAGGGTCCCCTATTCAGGCCTAATGCCCTGGCCAGAGGCCTGGGAAGGGGCAGAGCCTGCAATCGCAAGGGGCTGGGGGTCCCCTGCCCAGGCCTAACACCCCAGCCAGAGGCCTGAGGCCTGGACAGGGGTGGAGGCAGCGATTGCATGGGGCTGAGGGTCCCCTTCCCAGGCCTAACGGCCAAGCCAGAGGCCTGAGGCCTGGGCAGGGGCAGAGCCTGTGATTGGAGCTGGCTGGGGGACCCCTTCCCAGGCCTAATGCCCCAGCCAGAGGCTTGAGGCCTGGGCAGGGGCTGAGCTGGGGATCAGTGTGAACTACAAAGGAAACACCTTTTCTGACCGCTCATTGGCTAAGCTCCCTGTATGCCACTGGTAATATTCTTAGTAACTTGGGTAATAAGAATCCAAGAAGGTGATGTAGGGTTTTTCCACCTCACTCCTGGAGAAAAAAATGAAAGTCCGCTGCTGGAGGGCTAAGAAATGTCATATCCTGCCCTAGCCGGTTTGGCTCAGTGGATAATGCCTCGGCCTGCCCACCGCAGGGTCTGGGTTTAATTCTGACTAAGGGCATGTACCTAGGTTGCAGGCTCCTCGCTGGCCGGGGCGCAGGTCAGGGCTCATGCAGGAGGCAACCAATCAAAGTGTCCCTCTCACTTTGATGTTTCTCTCTTTCCCTTTCTCTTCCACATTCTCTAAAAATCAATGGAAACATATCCTCAGGTGAGGATAAAAAAAATAATAATAAAGAAATGTCATATCCTATGAAAGACACATCTTGAAAATGCCTAAAAAAAGTTGTCATTTTTTCATGGTGAAGGGACTGGAGTCCATGTTGATGAAAACATCTTGGTGGCTGAGGTGACTGTCAGTGACTGCAGCAGCGGGGTGATGGGGCTGGTGCCTTCCCCTGATCAGCCCGGTCGCCTTCCACAAAGGGAGGCCAGATTGTGGCTTAGGCCTGCTCCCCAAGGGGAGCAGGGAGCTGGCCTAAGCCGTCAGTAGGACATCCCCTGAGGGCTCCCAGTATGTGAGAGGCGGCAGGCTGGGCTGAGGGACCCCCCCCCCCCCGCCCAGTGCACGAATTTCGTGCACCGGGTCCCTAGTATATTATATATTTTTAAATTTTAATAGAATGTTCTCACCTTTAACATCAGATTTATGATATTCTCATCTTTTCTTACCATGATGATTCTATGTGCCTTCATTTTAAATCTAGAGTATATAAGAATATAATTTACCTCTCTTGGTTTCCTTTCTTTTAAAGTAAGCGTGCAGGGGAAGTTATGTTCTAGTTGCTACAAGCATGCAAAGTTATTGAGTTAGGGATCACTTTTTTAGGTTCTGTGTGAACTTGGACAAGAGTAGGGAAAGCACCTCTTGTCAGCCTTGCAGGTTCTACTTGTTTCATTTGCCCTCTGCTGGCTGTTCAGAAGAAGAACATGAATGTTTAGAACTATTTTCTCTGATCCTGTGAGGTTTTACTTGTTTGTTTTTGTTTTGAAAAATCAAAATTCCAATTGAACTCCTTAATTATAAAAATGTTAAAAGAAGCAGTCATGTGAGTTTTAATTAGATTAATTTGAATTACTATGATTGGAGATAAGGCATGGAGGTAGAAGAAAACCTTCTTGACCTCTTGTCACATACATCTTACTGTTTAGTTCTTCAAGTATGAATTTTCTCAGATGTATAATTGTAGTTACATCAGAGTAGAATGGAACCCTGCCAATCTGGGACCCCAGAGCTGAAATCATCCTGAAAGACTGAAAAAATAAACAAACAAACAAACAAACAAGTAGATACCTTCTACTTATTGCCAGACCCATTAATTCAACAAAATGTAAAAGAATGTTTTCAGAGTCTCCATTTTACTTACAAGTTCTATGCAATACCTACTCCAGGAAGTCCTCAAACCTTGGGAGCATTATAGTAACAATTTATTTAAGAACCAATTGCCTCAAGTGCCTGGTTCGTTTGGGAGAGGTACACAGGACAACAAAACACCAATAAGGGAGGTGATAGTCCCTGTCACTAGCCTCCACTCTTCACAGATGCTGCTTTTCTTTGTCAGCATCCTTTTGCTCTTCTTCTGGTAATAGCACCACCATACCTTTGGGAAACTTCCATTACTCCTCCATGTGACCCAAACTTGGCCACTTCTTCTCTGGGATTTTATATGTTAACTAGAGGGCTGATGCACGAAATTCATGCAAGAGTAGGCCTTCCTTCCCCCGGCTGCTGGCACGGGCTTCCTTCTGGCACTTGGGACCCAGGCTTCCCTCGTAACCCCGGCTTTGTCTGGAAGGTCGTCCGGAAGGTTGTCTGGTCTAATTAGCATATTATGCTTTTATTATTATAGATTAGAAGCCCGGTGCATGAAATTCATGCATGTGGGGGGGGGGGGGTTGTCCCTCAGCCTGGCCTGTATCCTCTCCAATCCAGGACCCCTTGGGGGATGTCTGACTGCTGGGTTAGACCCACAGGGATCGGGCCTAAACCGGCAGTCGGACATCCCTCTTGCAATCCAGGACTGCTGGCTCCTAACTGCTCACCTTCCCGCCTGCCTGATCACCCCTAACCACTATGCATGCCTACCTGATCACCCCTAACCCCTCTGCCTGACTGCCTGATCGCCCCTAACTGCTCTCCCCTGCCAGCCTGATTGCCCCTAACCGCTCTCCCCTGCTGGCCTGATCACCCCTAACTGCTCTTCCCTGCTGGCCTGATCACCCCTAACCTCCTCTGCCTCGACCCCCGCCGCCGTAGCTTTGTCCAGAAGGACGTCCAAAAGACGTCTGGTCTATCCGGTCTAATTAGCATATTACCCTTTTATTAGTATAGATGCTGGGAGAGAGCAGCTATCTCCTTCTACTAGGGTCACAAACTTGATATTATAGAAGCCTGAACTGTCCATGATGTTCTTCTAATTCCCCCACTCCTACCCAGGATAGCAGACATGAAGTAATCAACTACATAACATAAGGGAAAGTGATGTGTGTCACCTATCGGTCAAAACCTTATTATATTTGCTGGTTTTACCATGTTCCCCATCATCCAGAAAGCCGCTGGCTGATATAATGGTGGAATGTCTTTTTGAACATTGGGTTACAGCTAGGTGGCAATACCTTGCAGGGCTGGGGCAATGTTCTTCTGGATAATATATGTGCTATAAATCAGTATCCAGTATGTGATGCCGTTTCTCCCATAGCCAGGATTCACAGGTCCAGGAATCACCTCTAGTGATCCACTAGCAAAATTTTTTCTTCCTGTCTATGACGTTATGCTTTGCTGGTCTGGAGCTCTTTGTTCTAAAGTTAACTATGCTGCCACTTGGAGACACAATGATTCCATTGAACTGGAAGTTAAGACTTGTCTGAGTCATTTTTCTTAGCAATTAATTATGAGTAATACATGGAGTCATTTTTCAATGAAGAGGGACCCTCCTTTCCTCTCCATTCTATCTCAAAGAAATTCTCCTGTGTGAGGTATGGATGGTACCAGTCTCCAGAGATTTTGTAAGCTTGTCTCTTTTTCTTATATTTCTTGGTCTATTCCAGTTTCCAGGTAGAGTGACCCTGTGTTGATATCGCCATTTTAATGAAAACCCTCACCTAACTTTTAACGTGCACATTGCTGAGCTCTTGAAAGGCAGGTTGTATGCAGTTCCTAGAATTTTGAAAATTGCTGGGTACTTTTTTCACGGTTGGCAATCACTTAGCATTAATAATAATTGTGTTTTTATGTGGGTAGATATAGCATTTTTATGAAACCTCCATATTGTAAGAGCACTGAGTCTAAGAGTTTAGGGAAAATATCTTTAACAATATTTTAAAGGAGAAAGAAATTAGTTTTTTTTTGTATTATCACTTTCCAGAAGTCATTGTTTAAAGAGTGATCTTATTAAAATAACCACAAGGTGGCATCCGTTTTCTATTTTAAAAATCACAGTAAATAGGGCTAAGAATTCCTTTTCTTCTTCATTTGCAGTTTGCAAAGTCTTAGTTATAGCTACCTCTTGAGCTTTTCATGTATTTCCTATAAATCTAGTGATATTTGTATTACATTTAAAATCTGTAGATAGGGTAACTGGTTTGGGAATTTCACTTGTTGAACATATTGAATTATGGGAGAATGGCTCAGCTGGTTTCTTGGACATTTAAGATGAAATGTCAAAGTGAGGTGGTTCACAAGTACTCTCTAAGGGAGCAAATCCAAACACAGGGCTTCTTACTGCCCATCTTCATGGTATTTTTTTGAGCACAACATCAGCATATCCCCGCCAAAAAACACAACCACGGAATGTCTACAATTGCTCACAAATCAGTCACTACAAAGTGCTAAATTCTATGGAAAAAACATGTGTACGTCAGGATCAGTCTTTATCTACTCTCCTTATTTTAAATCATTGATTCTAGATTATGTTATTAATTAATCTAGTTACCTAGATTACTCATGTTTGTGTGGGCCAATCAAAAAAGATTGCCAGTCCGGCCAGTGTGGCTCAGTGGTTGAACATTAATCCATAAACCAGGAAGTCACAGTTTGATTCTGGTCAGGGCACATACCCATATTGCAGGTTTGAACCCAGTAGGGAGCGTGCAGGAAGCAGCTGATCAATGATCTCTCTCATTTTGATGTTTCTATCTCTTTCTTCCTCTCCCTTCCTCTCTGAAATCAATAAAAATATATTTTTAAAAAATTGCCATTAATTATTCTCTGCCTGTTTTCTGTATCATTCCATAAAAAGAATTTGCTGTTTTTAAAATGCCTAAAAAATGAAATCAGGCAAAATATTCTATGAGCTCATCTGCTATTTTTGAGTTGTGAAACCATTTCATATTGGTTTCAGAGTTCAAGTGCAGCTGTAACATGGTCTAGAAGTGACATGGTTTCTGACTAAGCAAGTTTTTTTTTTAATGTCTTTTTTAAAAATTGATTTCTGAGAGGAAGGGATGGGGAGAGGGAGAGGTAAAAACATCAATGATAAGAATCATTGATTGGCTGCCTCCTGCACGCCCCCTAATGGGGATCAAGCCTGCAACCCAGGCATGTGCCCTTGACCTGAATTGAACCCGGGACCCTTCAGTCCGCAGATTGATGCTCTATCCACTGAGCCAAATCAGCTAGGGCTTAAGGTTCTTCCTTTCAGTTTAGACAGTCATTCTGGTTTTTAAATTGAGAATGATGTCCACTTTTTCAGGATAGGATCCTCCATACTTTAGAAAATGCCTTCTGTATGAGAAGGGGAAGAGTATTGGGGAATTTAATAATATAGTGTAGAACTTAAAATTTTATCTAGTGTACATTTTACCCACATTCAGTTTAGATAAAATTAAGCAGGCAAAGCATTATTTGGTGCTCAGTCATCTACCTTTTATCTCCTGTCACTATGCAGATTCCACTTTCCGTCTGTTACCTACTCTTTCTCAAGTTGCCTCTGTGCCCCATTTTTTCCTCTTCTCTTCTTCCTTTCCTAAGTCCTGTTCTCACAGGTTAGCTAAACTGAGTTTGTTATAAATAAAGTGAAGTAGCCCATTATTATTTATAAGATGTCTCTGTTTTAACTGTACTTCAGTAATATGATCATCTGTTTCTTGCAGTTGACTATGAGCTCTTCAGAGACAAGGACTGTGTCTTATTCATCCCTGCATTTGTTACTCAATATGCTAATTTTAGTTGAAAGGGGGAGAGAATAGAGACATTGGTGGCAAAAACAAGGAACTTTCAACTGAACTATATATCTGACTATTCTCACTGCTTAGGTGGTCCTGCTTGCTTTTCTATAGCCCCAGAAATCATATAATTAAAATATAGCAGACATAATGGCTAAAATGTATTCTGTAGATCCTTTAGGGTCTGTTCAGATGCCAAACTGAGTGTTCTGAGATACTAGGTATCATTTTGCATCTTCTCATCTGCCCTATTTAAGCTTTTTCCCTTTTCCTTTCTTCCTTGTTGTGAATTGAAACAGTACAGTTGTTCCTCCTGACTTGTACTAGTATAATAATTCATAGAGCATTATGAAGTCATTCAGTTTTCCTTTCCTAAGTTAAAATCTAAAGATTTAATAAATTGCACCAGGCATTGAGAACAGGCTCTAAAATGAAACATGAATAATTAAGAAACTGAGGGAGGGATTAAAAGTGTCAGCAAGAACTAACCATAAACACAGTATTGGGGAGGGAAAACATATTGTTAAAATGCATGTAAATAGTATGGTGGGGTGGTAGAATTTTATATTGATGGCCTCCAATGAATCAGTATTTGTGACTTTTCATGGCACCCTTCTGCATTTAGCCATGTAACTTATTTGGTCCATTGGCACATTAGATTAGCAACTGTGATACAAGCAAAGGGTTGATAAATTCCGTGCATCTTGGGTCTGCTTACTTGAAAGCAAGGGAGTGCAGGTTTCTACTGACTGTGGTAAAGTTCACAATGCTGATAGTAAAGCTCTTTGAAGTACTAGTTACTTTATCATTGACCTTCATTACATTTCTTTTTATACAATGAAGTAAATTTCTCATTTCCTGTAGAGCAGTGATACCAAAAAAGCTGGCTTGGGAAACAGCAGAAGACAAACTGGAGACTGCTTAAGAAAAATAAAAATAGAGATTTCCTTAATAAAGGTGTTGGAATTGGGGAGAATCATATTAGAAAAGAAGGAGAAATAAAATCTTAAGGCCACACTCAACATACAAAGAGGAAAAACAAAAGCCAGACCCTATAGTTTATTGAGATAGGACATTAAAAAGGGGGAAATATTTTAATAATTAATAGGGCAGAGAGAGAATATAAAAAATGTCTAACAAAGAAAACTGGAGTAATGTTCCCTGAGGATGCATTGGAGATGTTTCCTTGAAGAAAAGGAAAGCCATTCAAAGTGGTTAAAGAAAATCTAACTAGACTTTTAAGTTGAGAACTTGGGCAATTAGCTTAAACTATTTCACACATAATTATATGTAAATTTTGAGGTTATGAAGTTTCTTAAATATTCATGTATTTCCTGAGCCCTTAGGAGACCAAGAATTTCTAGTTAAATCTCCTCAAAGAAGCACATGAAGAGAAGAAACACTAAAAGGAACCAAGGAGGACAAAAGTGATTCCTGACCTCTATGTCTACACACACACACACACACACACACACACGTGCAACAGTGCATCTGGATCATAATACTAATGCATGTATATATTTATATACATGTGATTGCGATGGTCAGTTTTTAAAAAATATATATATTTCTTTATTGATTTCAGAGAGGAAGGGAGAAGGAGAGAGATAGAAACATCAATGATGAGAGAGAATCATTGATTGGCTGCCTCCTGCACACTTCACACTGGGGATGGAGCCCGCAAACCAGGCATGTGCCCCTGGCCGGAATCGAACCCGGGACCCTTCAGTCCACAGGCCGATGCTCCATCCACTGAGCCAAGCCGGCTAGGGCTCAATGGTCAGTTTTATGTGTCAACTCAACTAGACTATAGTTCCCAGTTAGCCAATCAAACACTTATCCAGTTGTTGTGAAGGCATTTTTGGACAATGTGATTAAAGTCCATAACCAGCTGACTCTGAGGAAGGGAGGCTATCCTAGATATTCTGGGTGTGCATGATTCAATTATTTGAAAGGTCTTCCCTGAAGAAGAAATTCTGGAGTGGAGCTTCAGGTCAAGATGACGGCCTAGGTAAACACTGTACTTGCCTCCTCCCATGTCCACATCAAAATTACAACTAAGGCCCTAACCTGTTTGGCTCAGTGGATAGAGCGTCGGCCTGCGGACTCAAGGGTCCCAGGTTCGATTCTGGTTAAGGGCATTTACCTTGGTTGTGGGCATATCCCCAGTAGGGGGTGTGCAGGAGGCAGCTGATCGATGTTTCTCTCTCATCGATGTTTCTAACTCTCTATCCCTTTCCCTTCCTCTCTGTAAAAAATCAATTAAAATATATTAAAAAAAATACAACTAAGCAAAAACAACAACAAACAAACAAACAAAAACAACAACAACAAAACCCCCCCAAAAAACCTTACAACTAAGCTACTAGTATAGAACAACCATAATTGAGAACTGCCTATAGCCTATGAACAGAAGTCCTATAACAAAGGATATACGGAGGAAACCACATGAAGACGGGTAGCAAAGGCAGAGAATGGCTTTCCCACACCCATGTGTTGTGGTTAAAAATTGGGAGGGATGCCAGGCCGGTGTTGCTCAGTGGTTTAGTGTCAAACCATGAACAAGGAGGTCAGGGTTTGATTCCTGGTCAGGATACATGCCTGAGTTGCAGGCTTGATCCTCAGTAGGGGGCGTGCAGGACACAGCTAGCTGATCAAGGATTCTCTCTCATCATTGATTTTTCTATCTCTCCTCCCTTCCCTTCTCTGAAATCAATAGAAACATATTTTTTAAAAATTGGGAGGGATATCTTGGGTGTGGAGTTCCTCCCTGAGTGGCAGAGTCCCAGTCCCATACCAGTATCCCCAACCCAGAGTTCCAGTACCAGGAAGCAGAAATTATAGCTTAGAGAGATGAAGGGCTGTTGGGGTCCCAGGCATTCCTCATGAAGGGCCCATGAATGAACTTACTCTGACTCACTGGCTCTGAGCTCTAGCTCTGAGACAGCAACTCAGAAGGCTCCAGGGACATACAGGGAGGAACTGAATTGTCCAGCAAGGGCTAGAGGGCATCTCGCTTCCCTCTAGCAGAGGCCACAAAGAGCTAGCAGATGGTATATTTCCTTTGCTGAACCCTCCTCCCACAGAGCCAGCAGGTGAGGGCCATATCTGAGTCTCCATCAACCTGGCTAACATTGTTTGCCTAGCCCTGGTGATTCCCTGAGACTCTGCCCCACCCAATTTTTAGGCCATTTTAAATGGCTTTTCCACAGAAATGGCCTGTCTTGGATCATGCTATGGACTTTCCTAAAATTTCTCAAAAGTTCACAAACACCAAACAAGCAGTATCTGGCCTCAGCATGCCCCGTACCTCTAACTAAATGATTTCAGGCCCAGCATTAGTTTCATCCACCTCAGTTTGCAACTTAGCCTCTCCCAGGTGTCCACAGCCAGCATCTGCAGATCACTTTGTAGCTCATACCTAAACAGGCCCCTAACAAGGCACAGGAAAGGACAGAACTTGGTTTGCACCAGAGCCCCTCCCAAGAGCTTCAGAACCAACACACCTGATGGCCAGCTTCAGACCACGCTAGACACAACCTACCAACTTCTACAAAGAATGTATCCAAAGGCCAAATTTGGTGGGTACAAAAGCCTCTCTGAAGCAAATCCTTCATAACAGCTCATCCACTGTAGTCATGGCCAGTCCTCACAACCAATCAGCCCTAGAGTCAATCCCTTTCATGACACATCTGGAGCTCAGGTGACAAGGGAGACTGCACCACTGGGTCCCCCGAATACCTACTGCATAAGGTCACTCTGTGAAGGAAAACCCCCTATTCTGTAAAACTACTGTTTGGAATTCTCTGCTATTCTTTGGACGGCCTCTTATTCTGAAGAAGTAACTTTGCTTTCTAAGCCTGCTTGAATAGTGGGGGAGATAAACTTAGCTGTCTGACCTTGTAGGCCAGAGACTAGATACACCCAATGCCATGCCAGGTGCATTTTTTAATTGGATAGAACTATATAGTTTTCAAGGCGCCACCAGCAAGCACACAAAGGGCTGGCTCTTCTATAAAAAGGAAAGTTCTGCTTGTAGCTTTGCTTAGATTTGGATTCATTTCCCTAGGCCCGCCGCGGTGAATAAAGTGTAACTCCAAACTCTCAGAGCGTTGTTTGGTTCTGGTCCGGTTTTTCTGTAACATAATTGGTTCCCTGACATTTCGGGAAGACCGGGGAACCACCCATCGTGGCCTTTTGGCCTCCGGTGTGGACTGGGTTTGAGGACCAGGGGAGCCGGATAGGCCCCCGGGAGGCGCCACTCTGCTGATTTAGCAGAATTGAACTGGGGAACTCCGGGCACTCCCGGACCTCAGCCCAGGACCCAGCCGGCATCTGGAGAGCGTGGACGGACACTTCTGGACCTGTCTGCAGAATCTGTAAGGTAGGGGCCCCAATCCCCTACCGTCTGGCCCACTCGGAATGAGTGGAAGGGGAGCTTGATCACCTCCCGGGGAGCCATAGAGCTCCCCCAGGTTTTGGGAATCCCTCAGGAATCTGGAATCTGTCAGGAATTGGGAATCCCTCAGGAATTGGGAATCTGTTTTGAATTTGGAATTTGTTAGAATTTGGAATTTGTTAGAATTTGTAATTTGTTTGGAATTTGGAATTTGGAATTTATTTGAATTTGGGAATTTGTTTAAGCTCTGAGTGAACAGCTGTTTGTTTGTGTGGGACTAGCCAATTTGCTACCGAGAAGGGGGACTGGACGCAGTCTTAACTCCTCCGGTAGGTTCTCACCAAGACATTGGTTGAGAATTCTGTTCTGGGACATGGGTGCCAGGAGTGCCCCCATGCCCATCTGGGGAGTTGGGCAATGTTTTGTTTATCTGCTCAGCTCCAGTCTGGGCTAGTCTACTGAGAGAGTGTGAATACGAGTGTTTGGCTGCTCATTAACTGGTCTGTGTAAAGTGAAAGCTACTTTGATTTATTTTGCATTTCTGTTAATTCATCTGGCTGAACGTTTGGACTGGACCCGCGATGGGCTGCAAGAATCTCTAGCAGTTCTCAGAGTCTTTTGCTCACCATTACAGAAGGAATCAGCCCACTTCGCTAACAAAAATTTCTGTGTATCAGTTGCTCTTACCTGGGTTGTAAATTCGCTGTATTAAATTGAAATTTTGAAGTTCTAAGGTAGATTTAAAGGCTGAAGTTATTATTAACTGTCTATAGACCCCATTAACCCCTGATTGTGTGTCTCTTGTGGTCTGTTGTCTTTGTCTTTGTGGTTATGTGTTTTATTTGACTTGCCATTTTCAGTTACTTATTAGAATCCTCATAGAGGACTCTATAGGAGCAGTCTATAGTTTTCTCCGAAACTCTCACTGTTTAAAGGGAGACAAACAACTGAACTGGAGGACAGGGGAATTGGTCGGAGAGATAAAAAGTAAAAAGGGAAATCTGTGAGGGAAAGCAACGGGCCTGGACTGAGACAAAGAAGGGGGGTGTTAACAGTTATGTTACTGGCTGCAGACTGCTAGCAGGTGCATTATCAACTAGCTTCAAGGTCACAACAAGTTTTCTGTAAGCACAGTCTTTCTCTGCCCTGGTTTATTCTTTTAACCCTTCCAAAGCTAAATTAAACTGATACCTGTTCTTAGTTTTATCACAAAAGGTTTAGATATATCTTAAGAGTAAAAGTAATTTAAAATGTATTCATAAATATTAATCTAAAATTGCTGACTGTTCACTTTTGGTAATCATTAAAAGATTAAAGTTTCTAAGAATAAAGAATTCTAATACGTTAAAAACAACTAAACTCCCAGGAGAAAAGCGGAGGAGAAACAGACCTGAAATCCACAGCCGCCCTGGTGATTTAGAAGTTTAGAACTGTTTACTAGGCAGACTCAGCCCCTGAGAGCCAGGTCGAAGAGGCGGGTGCTGGATGCCTGAGCTGCCCGCTGCGGCCCTGAAGGAAGAAGCAGCAGCGAGAGAAGCGGGGAAAGCAGAAATTTACCTACCACTAAAGTTGCCCCTCTGTTGCCCAGAGAGTAAGGAGTACTTACAACAAGCAATACAAGACTTGGGCCTTTAGCTTACTGGCTACAGCAGTTAAAACCGAAGCCAGTGACTGGTACTAGCCTTCCTACAGCCCCAGGAATAGAGCAGCAAGCCTGGGATCTATAAAAGCTGCGGCTAGAGCTAGCAAAAGCTCCCTGTTTGCAAATGTACTGAAAGGGTTCAGTACCTGTTGCTGCTGGAAGAGGAGGGGCTAATATCCCCTTCCAGTGCACTACCTTGGAAGAGGCCTGGTTGTTACTCTGCCACAAAGGGAACTGGTGGAAAAGCAGAAAAAGCGGGGCCCTGTAACTGATAAACAGGGTTAACAAAAGGGCACTCTCCCTGGACCTGGGAGCCATTAGAACTTTGAAATTCTCCAAGAGAGGAGGAGTCTGACTCAGAGACTGGCCAAAACCTCGTTGGGTTAGGAGGACCAGAGGCTGCATATTGAACTTACAGACTGCAGTTTACTAGGCAAAGGTCCAAGCCCAGTTATATAGGGGTTAAGCTACCTGTATACAGCAAAACAACCTTCTCCTGTGCCAGAATACATTTTAAGGAAATTGGACAGACTGTGTTTATCGCTAGAAAGAAGAACTGGCTGCAGTGCACAGCACTGACAGTAACCTGCAGAAAACTGTATAATAAACTTAGATGATGCCTGCATCTTCATGGACATGGCTCCAAAGAGACAAGGACAATTTTGCCTTATATAGAAAGGTCAAGAGTAGACTTTAGCCACCTCCCTAAGATGTTTGTATAGCCCTACCATATCTCATGTTTAGTAGCAGGAGATTTAGCTGCCTGAAGTGGCCATGGTGCCAATATTATGTTTCATTGTATTAATATGTTTTATTAACCTTTGATTCTCTTGCAGGTTTGAATGTAGCTGTCAGCAGTTGCTGTAGACCTGTGTTGGTCTACAGTCCTTGATAGTCTTTGGAAATAACTGGCAAATGTTCAGTTTCCCATACTAAAGGCCATTGTTATGGCCATATATTAACTGTCCTGGAAGGGGGCTATGTGGGGTGAACCCCAAAAGTAAAGTGTGGCTGGCTGCCAAGAAGGCAGATGCCCAACTGGGCAAAGAAGAATACCCATTAGATTTTGGCCTCTATTGAGAGACAGTTAACAGTTGGCAGCCTGTATACTGTCTTTCAGGCCTGTATGACCATGCCCATGTCAGGGATGGTACAAACCTCAACTGTAGAAAACTGGGAAAGGCCTGTTTGGAACAGAAGGAAGTAGTGAGGTAGTAAATACTAGCCCTCTGTTAGAGGAATTACAGACCCTGTGAGGTCCAGTGACATGTAAGACCCTGTAAGGAAATAAAGCTCCCTTAGTCCATTCTGAGAAAACAAGCCAAGTGAGGGGAGCCCTACTACAGGGGGAGCTATAACTATCTATTTGAATATAGACATATTGTAACTTTCTTCTTGCCATTTGAAGACAATTAAATTACTCTGAAGAGTCCATGAAAAGGGACTGGCAGGGAAAATCAGAAAATCTTGGAGCAGGTCAGGTATGTTTTTCTCCTTATATAATTCCTCTGAAATTTGACAATGCTTAATAAATCATGGCAATACATTTCTTTGCATAGATTCAATAAGACTGGTTCCTAATAGTAGTTTTATTAACGGAAAACTTTGACTGGAGTATCATGTTTTAAAGAGACCTGTCTGGACTCTGAAGACTTGAAGCCAATAAGAGTGCCACAGGAAAAGCCTGGTATCCTGCTTAGGAGCCCTGAAGATGGCTGGCGCTGGAGCGTCAGGCCCATGCCCTACCATCACTGGCGGTTGGTCAGAGTAGAAGGGGAGCAATAAGGACGCCTCTGCGTCCCTGCGGAACCCCCACTCACTCTGGGCCGCAACGAGTAGGAGGGCTACTGAGATGGGCCTTAAAGCCAAGAGCGTGGGCTCAGGTGGAATTGCTACAGGTGAGGGATTCACCTAACTCAGCAGATACTGCAGGCAGGTCTGATGGCAGCTGGATGGCTTGGCTTCCTGGCCCTACGGGGCACATTAAGATTCAATCATGAAATTCCAGCAAAGGTAGTCAGTTACCATTCTTGTTGTATTTATGCAAACATCAGGCCAAATTGAATACAGTAGGTAAATTAGTCTTGATTTGGTTTTTTGATAACCATAGAGGAATTTTAAGGAGAAAAATCCTATTTCAATAGAGGTTGTTAAAACTGAAATGATTTCTTTCCCTTCCACCGGACCATTTGTTATAGTTTGTCTCTGCCAGATCACAAGCCCAGCTCCTTCTGTGCCCAGGACAGCAAGGAGCCTGACTGGAAGGTGACCTCTGACCAGACACACCTGCTGCAGATCACCGTCAAAAAGACAACGGACCTGGCCAATCAACCTGCTCCAAAGGATTCAGAGAACAACCTGCTGAATTTTTCCTTACACTTTCTTTCTTATCTTCTCTTAAAGGCGAAATGATCTAGTATTTCTGGATAATAATTGTTTTATCTTTCTAGTAATTCTCATTTTATCTTTTTATGAGTGCCGCAGGAACCCGAGGCTAATCCCAGGAGGAGAACTCTTCTGCCCTTGCTGGAATACAGAAGCACCATAAAATTACTGCTTCCTACACACAAAAAAGGAACAAGATGAATAAAACAGAAGTTATCTGAGACCTGGGCTGCATGGGGGGGGATCTGGAAATAACTCCTTCCATTGACAAGACCACTGTTAATGCTACTCATGGCCTTAATCCTAGGACCATGTCTTCTAATTCTGTTAACTCGCTTTATCTCATCCCGTCTAGATGCCTTTAAACTTCAAATGGTCCTACAAGCCAGAAGAATCCCCTAAAAACCTCTCCAAGAGAAAGAAACGGGATGTTAACCCCTTGGACGTCGCCCCTTTGCAGCAGGAAGTAGTAAAAGATCGATCAACGCCCCTGTTCACCTTAACATCCCGTGGTTGTTGAACCACAAGGCTAAAAAGCTTGTGGAACAAGGGGGGGGAATGTGAAGGAAAACCCCCTATTCTGTAAAACTACTGTTTGGAATTCTCTGCTATTCTTTGGACGGCCTCTTATTCTGAAGAAGTAACTTTGCTTTCTAAGCCTGCTTGAATAGTGGGGGAGATAAACTTAGCTGTCTGACCTTGTAGGCCAGAGACTAGATACACCCAATGCCATGCCAGGTGCATTTTTTAATTGGATAGAACTGTATAGTTTTCAAGGCCGCCACCAGCAAGCACACAAAGGGCTGGCTCTTCTATAAAAAGGAAAGTTCTGCTTGTAGCTTTGCTTAGATTTGGATTCATTTCCCTAGGCCCGCCGCGGTGAATAAAGTGTAACTCCAAACTCTCAGAGCGTTGTTTGGTTCTGGTCCGGTTTTTCTGTAACAACTCTACCAAGACTGGGAGACATAGCAGATTGACCTAATACACAGAAACACACACAGAGAGGCAGCCAAAATGGGGAGACAAAGAAACATGCCCCAAATGAAAGAACAGGCAAAATCTCTAGAAAAAGAATGAAATGAAATTGAGGCAATCAATTGACCAGATATACAGTTCAAAACAATGGTTATAAGGAAGCTCAAGGAACTTAGTAAAAACTTCAACACAATGAAAAAGACATAGAAATCATAAAAGGTTTACAAGGTCCTCTTTGGGAGGAAGCTGCAGGGAGCAGCAGTGGCTAGGCACCAAGCCTTGCCACCACCCGGACTCACCATGGCCCATGTGCACCTGCTATGGTCCCTGTGCGCCCAGAGAAGTCACAACCCAGACGCATACGCCTGCAACAGACACTGCAGGTCCTCTGTGTGCCTGGCACGTGCCCAGCCTGAACCCATGCACCCAACGGGACCCAGCCTGGGCACTGTATCACCACCATGCAACCACCACTGACCTGGCAGTACCCAACCACTGCCACTGCTACTGTGTTGCCACTGCTGCCCTAGAGCCCAGCTGCTGGGCTCCACCACAGAGGTTCGGGGGCAGGAACTGCACTAAAGGCTGGGAGGTGGATGTAACCTCCCCTGACCTGGACCTACTGAACTGAGGACCTGAGGAGACTTAAGAGGCTATAGATCTGTAAGTGAGACAGGAGGGCTGGGACTGAGAGAGGAGGCCAAGAGGGGACTGGCTGTGGAGACTGCGGAGTGGGTGCAGCCAGTGGAAGCTTGGGGCTGAAGTCCCATCATGCAGCCTGGGAAGCTCCTTTGACCTGTGGGAAAGGTCATGCAGTGGAGCTCGGGGCCAGTCGACATGGGAGGGGTCTGAAGGACACACTTAACATTGAATCTGGGGGCCCCTCTATTTCTTGGAGGAACTTGTGCTGGTGAGCAGAAAGGGGGCTGGACAGTAGGTCCAGGAAGGAGATCAGTCCTGCCCACCTATGACATGGGGGAAGTCCCCTCTTTCTCCTCTGCAAAACAGCTGCTTCTTACCTGACCTGCAATGACTTGAGACAAGAAGGAACTGCCCAGGGCAGGAAATATGTGCTCCTGAGGGAGACAGAGAGGAGGTGCCAGCAAACCAGACAGAGTTGAGGCACACAACCCCCTCCTACAAGTTACTGGCACTACCCCCGACACGAGTGTGATCAAACCATTCTAGCCAAGACCAGGATACCCCTGCAGAGCCCAGCTCTGTGAGGGAAGGGAGTAGAACTCAGAACAGGGATAATCAAGGTGTGAGACTGGAGGCAGACCCAGCCTCTGGGCTAAAGAGTCCCCACCCACTGGACTACTAGGGGATTCAACCTTTGGGACCTTAATCAGGTTGCCCAGGACCAGAAAGTACAGTGACTCACATTGACCTGCACAAGAGAAGCTCCCAGGGGCCCAGGATAGACACACCAAGGGGCCATATTGAACAAAATCACATAAAAATCTGGCGAGCTCCACAAATAGCGGACCCAAAGATTTTTTAGTGTGTGAGTATGTGTGGTTTTGTTTTTTGGTCTGTGTGCGTCAGTGGATTTTTTGTTGTTGTTTGTTTTTTTCTCTTTTTCTAAAAAACCTTTATTGTTGAAAGTATTACATATGTCCCCCTTTCCCCCATCGACCTCTCCCAGCCCGCTCCTGCACCCCACCCAAGGCCTTCACCATCCCATTGTCTGTGTTCATGGATTATGCATATCTGCATACAAGTTCATTGGTTGATCTCTTCACACCCTCCCCTGCCTTCCATCTGAGGTTTGACAGTCTTCGATGCTTCTATGTCTCTGGATCTATTTTTTTCTCATCTCTGTTTTTTTGCATATCTCTAATTTTTCTCTTCTCTTTAAGTCTAGTCTTATTGTTATAATTAATTTTTCTTACTATATTTTGTTTTTCTCATTTTTCCCCGTTTTACTTTTTCTATCTATATCTCATATCCATTATCACTACATTTTAAATTCATCATTATTATTTCATTTATTTTCTGTTTCCTTTTATTTTTTTCCTCCTCTACTAGTTCTTTTAGCTTCTTCCTTGCTTCCATATTGCCATTTGTGTGTGTGTGTGTGTGTGTGTGTGTGTGTGTGTGTGTGTGTTCTTCTATCTCCATTTTTCTTTATGTCACTTTTAAGTCTTTGGTCACATATCATTTAGTATACTTTTTATTTTTATTTTTTTGCTTTGCTTCCTCTTCTTTTTCCTTCTTAGTTTTTCCTGTTGTAGTTGCATTGAGTAGCTTTATATTCATGGTGTTTTTAGTTTGGTCCTGTTGTGTCTTATTCTGTTCTGTCAGTAGCTGTATAACAGTTTGCACAATGTTGAGGTTGAACCTCACTGGCAGTAAGTCAGAGGGGATATCCCTCCCACGAATAGGACATCAAGAATCAAGTCCCAGTTACAACAGGAAAGCCCAAATAATGCACACAAGGGACATTCCTAGAACATCTAGCTCAGGTGAACAAAGAAACTGAACCTTTGGGACAACATACAGCATAACAACATACATTCCATAATGACACCAGAAGGAAAAGAAAGTGAGCAAGGGTATGAGAACCCATTTGAAGAAATAATGACTGAAGAAGATAAAGTGCAGAGTCCCAAACAAGATGAACTCAAAGAGGCTCACACCAAGACAGATAATTAAAATTGCAAAGGTTAGAGACAAACAGAGACCTTTAAAAGTAGCAAGAGAAAAGTAGTTACCTACAAGGGAGCTCCCATAATATTATCAGGTGATTTCTCAACAGAAACATTTCAGGACCAAAGGGATTGGCACAAAATAGTCCAAGTGATTAAAAGCAAGGATTTACAACCTATGTTACTCAAAGCAGCAAAGGTATTATTTAGAATTGAAGGACATAGAAAGAGCTTCCTAGACAAGAATAATCTAAAGGAGTTCATTACCACCAAGCCAGTATTACAAGAAATTTTAAAGGGTCTTTAAGAAGAAGGAGGGTGAAAAAGGTTAAAAAATATGAATAATAAAATGGCAATAACTGAATATCTATTCAAGTTTACTTTAAATGACATCTGATGGTTGAATTGATAAGAAAACAAGACCCTTACATATGTTGCCTACAAGAGACTCATTCCAGATTGAAAGACATTCATTGACTGAAAATAAAGGTATGGCAGGAAATAGTTCATGAAAATAGAAACAGAAAAAAACAAAAACAACAACCTTGGGTAACCATACTTATACCAGACAAAATAGACTTTAAAACAAAGGCTATAATAAGAGACAAAGAATGGCCCAGCAGCCTTATGGGGGAGGAACCAAGAAGGCTGCCTAGGTTAACACTTTACTTGCCTCCTCCCACAACCACATCAAAATTGCAAATAAAATATAGAACCACCTGAAATTTAGCTAAATGGCAGCCCTGCCACTAGAAAATTAAAGAAGAAAGTACATTGAGGCTGGTAGCAGGGGCAGAGGCATAGAATGGACTGATCTAACAGCCATGTGTGGCCTTTAATAACACACTAGATCAAATGGAATTAATTGATATCTTCAGAGCATTTTACCCCAAGGCAGCAGAATATTCATTCTTTTCAAGTGCCCATGGAATATTTTTTAGGATAGACCACATGTTAGGGCAACCCCCCCCCCCCCCGCCCCAAAACAAAAAAAAGTCTCAATAAATTTACAAAGATTGAAATCATATCAAGCATTTCCTATGACCACAGTGGTATGAAACTAGAAATCAATCACACACACACACACACAAAATGAAAACACACACAAAGAAAAGGAGGCTAAATAACATGTTACTGAAGCATGAATGGTTTAACAATGAGATCAGGGAAGAAATCAAAAGATACCTTGAAACTAATAAGAATGAGGACATAACAACTCAAAAATCTATGGGACACAGCAAAAACAGTCCTAAGAGGGAAATTCATAGCATTACAGGCCTACCTCAAGAAACAAGAAAAATCTCAAATAAACTAATTTTACACTTTAAAAAGCTGTTAAAAGAATAAAAACAAAGCCCAAAATAATTAGAAAGGAGGAAATAATAAATATCAGAGCATAAATAAAGAAAATAGAGTCAAAAAGCACACAATACAATCAATGAAACCAAGATCTACTTCTCTGAAAAGATAAGATTCAAAAACCTTTAATCAGACTCATCAAGAAAAAAGAGGACCCAAATAAATAAAACCAGAAATAAAAGAGGAGAAGTAACAACTGACACACAGAAATACAAAGCATTGGAAGAAAATATTGTGAATAATTATATGCCAATAAATTGAATAATTTGGAAGAAATGGATAAATTCCTAGAAACAGTCTTCCCAAACTGAATCAGGATAATCAGAGAATTTGAATAGACAGATTACAACTAGTGAAATTGAAGAAGTAATAAAAATCTCCCAACAACTAAAATTTCTAGTCTGGACAGCTTCACAGGTAAATTTTACAGAATATTCAAAGAACTACCACCTATCCTTCTCAAACTATTCCAAAAAATTCAAGTGGATGGAAGACTCCCAAGCTCATTTTATGAAGCCATCATAATTCTATTTCCAAAACCAGTTAATGACACTACATAGCTAAAAAATTATAGGCCGATATCCCTGACCAACAGATATTAAAATTCTTAACAAAATATTAGCAAACTAGATCCAGCAATACATTAAAAAGTTCATACACCATGATAAAGTGGTATTTATTCTGGACATGCAAGCTTGGTACAATATCTGCAAATCAATAACCATGATACACCATAATAACAAAATGAAAGATAAAACCACATGATTATATCAATAAATGCAGAATAAGCATTTGATAAAATCCAGCACCCATTTACGATCAAAACTCTCACCAAAGTGGGAATAGAGGGAATATATCTCAACATAATAAAGGCCATATATGACAAACCCATAGCCAATATCATGCTCAATGGGCAAAAACAAAAAATACTTTCATTAAGATTGGGAATAAGACAGGGATGTCTGCTTTCACCCCTCTCATTCAACATAGTTATGGAAGTCCTATCCAAAGCAATCAGACAAAAAGAAGAAATAAAAGGCATTCAAATTGAAAAGAAAGAAGTAAAACTGTCCTTATTAGCAGATAGCATGATACTCTATTTAGAGAATCCTAAAGATTCCACCAAAAAATACTAGAACTCATAAATGAATTTAGTAAAGTAGCAGGAAACAAAATAAATATCCAGAAATCAGATCTATTTTATATACCAACTAGAG
>NW_005871077.1:500213-518914 GCF_000147115.1 Myotis lucifugus | reverse complement strand
CTATCCCAACCTGCAGCTACAAGAGAGAGATTTAATCTGGAATAGAAGATAAATCGAATGGGAAACACTGTCTTATTTCGAGGAAGACTTGAAACTTTTCTTGGGGGATTCCTAAGTTTCCCCCGAAAAGAAGGTGCAGGCGATAAAGAGTTTGCTGAGATGGAAGGAGGTAAAATCAAGTGGCAGCAGTCCTGTTAGGGCAGGTTGATTTGATGCAAGGCTTCCTCTTTCAAGACAGGAGGACGAAGTGATGGGATGGGAGGGGGGGGGGTCCCTTCGCCAAGCTGTGCTCTCTTGTAGTCCAGGAAACCTCGGGGGATGTCCAACTGCCGTGGAGGCGGGAGAGGCTCCCGCCAATGCCACTGTGCTTGCCAGCCATGAGCCCGGCTTCTGGCTGAGTGGTGCTCTCCCTGTGGGAGCACACTGACCACCAGGGGGAAGCTCCTGCATTGAGTGTCTGCCCCCTGGTGGTCAGTGTGCGTCATAGCGACTGGTTGTTCTGCCGTTTGGTCAATTTGCATATTAGCCTTTTATTATATAGGATAAGAAATGACCTGAAAAAAAATTCCATTTACAATTACTTCAAAAAAAGTAAAATAATTACAAATAAATTTAACCAAGGATGTAAAAGACCTGTACTTATGTACACTAATAAAAGACAAATATGCTAATTGAACGTACCTTCACCACACCCACCAGCCAATCATAAGAATATGCAAATTAACCCAACAAAGATGGCCGTTAAATTTGCATACTGCAGGTGGGGTGGGACAGCGCAATCCGCCGCCCACCCCGCTGTCATCCGGGCCTGCTGTGTGCGACCCAGCTCGAGATCCGGGCCTGCCATCTGTGACCCAGTGCGGGATCTGGGCCTGCCATCTGCCACCCGGGGAGTGAGCCTAAGCCAGCAGGTGGTTATCTCCCAAGGGGTCCCAGTCTGTGAGAGGGCACAGGTCGGGCTGAGGGACACCACCACCCCTGCCAGTGCACAAATTTTTGTGCACCGGGCCTCTAGTAAAATTATAAGACACTGAACAAAAAACCAGTATAGTAGAGAAGGTACAAATAAGTGGAAGCATATACCATGTTTGTGGATAGGAAGATTAACATCATTAAAATGTCCATACTACCCAAAGCAATCTATAGATTAAAAAATGCCTGTCAAGAAACCAATGTTGTGTTTCACAGAACTAAAACAAATATTCCAAAAATTTATATGGAAGCACAAAATGACCCAAATAATCACAGCAATCAGGAAAAAGAAGAACAAAGTCAGAGGAATCACTTTACCTGATATCAAACTATATATACCACAAGGCCATAGTAATAATAACAGTAGGTACATACACATCAATGGAACTGAAATCCTAACTTTTATAGTACCTTGCCCAGAAATAAACCCTAACTGTTATAGTCAATCACTATTTGATAAGGGAGACATGAACATACAAGTAAGTAAAGATAATCTATTCAATAAGTGATGTTGGAAATATTGGACAGATATATGCAATAAAATGAAACTAGACCACCTTATACTATACCAAGAATAAACTCCAAATGGGTTAAAACCTTAAATGTTAGACTTGAAACAATAAAAATCCTAGAAGAAAATAGTTGCAGTAAAGTCTCGCACATTTCTGCCAGACCAGTATGCTCAGTCATTGAGCGTTGACCTATGAAACAAGAGGTCAAGATTTGATTCCTGGTCAGGGCACATGCCTGGGTTGCAGGCTTGATCCCCAGTAGGGGGTGTGTAGGAGGCAGCCAATCAATGATTCTCTCTCATCATTGATGTTTCTATCTCTCTCCTCATCTTCCTCTCTGAAATCAATAAAATATATATACTTTAAAAATCTCGTACATTTCTCATAGCAATATTTTTTCTGATATATCTCATTGGGCAAGGGAAACAAAAGAAAAAATAAACAAATAGAACTATTTCAAACTGAAAAATTTTTGCACAGCAAAGGAAACCATCAACAAAATAAAAAGACAATCCACTAAATGGAAGAGCATATTTGTCCATACATGTGATAAGGGCTTAAATTTATTAGTAACTTATAAAACTCAACAGCAAATAACCAAACAATACAATTAAAAAATGAACAAAGCACCTGAATAGACACTTCTCCAAAGGGGACATACAGACATGTGAAAAGATGCTCATAGTTACTATCATCAGAGAAATGCAAATTAAAACCACAATGAGATATCATTTCATACCTATCAGAATGGCTATTTATATATATACTAGTAAAACCCTAATATGCAAATAGAATAACGGAACAACTGAACAACTGGTCACTATGATGTGTGCTGACCACCAGGAGGCACAAGCGGAACATGGCAGACGTTAGCAGCAGGTGGCAGAGCAGGGAACATGGCGGGCATTGGCTGTGGAGGGATGGTGAAGCAGGTGAGCGGAGGCTCCAGACCAAGGTGGGGCGCTGGTTGCTGTCATTGGGGAGAGCCTCTGGTGGTTACTGAAAATTCTTTGTTCCCACATGCTGCGGTACTGCCTGGTGCTCGCACCCGCTGCTGGCGCTGGAGCCGCTGCTCACTGCCAGCACCCAGCACTGGCCCCAATTGCTCGGTGCTGTCAGTGGGTGCAAGTGGCAGCTGCCAGCCCCGATCGCTCCTGAGGGCTTCTCAACCTCCCCCTGCTCCTGAAGGGTGATTGGGGTGGCAGCCACCTCTTGCATCTGCTGCTGACCCTGGCACCAATCACTCTGCGCTGTTAGTGGGTGTGAGCAGGGCTGGCACCACCAGCGCATGGGAGCGGCGGCGATAGGAGCAGGGCTGCCAGCAAACAGGGGACCCATGGCTGCAGTGGGAGGGGCCAGGCAGGGCATGGAGGATGGGCCAAGACCCGCCCCTCCCTCCACTCCCCAGCCTCCTGGCCTGCAGTTCCTTTCAAGGTGCACGAATTCATGCACTGGGCCCATAGTCATCAATAAATCAACAAACAACAAGTGTTGGTGAGGATGTGCTCTTTTGGTGGGAATGCAGATTGGTGTAGCCACTGTGGAAATTAGTATGGAGTTACCTCAAAAAATTAAAAATAAAATGGCCTTATGAGCCAGTGATTCTACTTTTGGGAATATATCCAAAGAAACCCCAAACACCAATTTGAAGCCAGTGTCAGTGTTTGAGCGTTGATCCATGCACCAAGAGATCCCCAGTTCAATTCCCAGTCAGGCCTCATACCCAGGTTGTGGGCCTGTAGGAGACAGCCAAACAAATTGGTGATTCTATCTCTCTCTCCCTCTCCCTTCCTCTCTCTCTCTCAAAACAATAAAAACATATTTTTAAAAAAGCTATGGTACATTTACACAATGGAATATGACTTAGCCATAAGAAAGAAGGAAGTTTTACCTTTTGCATCAGCATGGATGCAACTGGAGAGTATTATGCTAAGTGAAATAAGTCAGTCAGAGAAACAGAAGTACCTATTACTTCACTTGTATGTGGAATCTAATGAAAAAAATAAACTAACAAAAAAGTGCAGGTAGACTCATGGATACAGGAACAGACTAACAGCTGTCAGAGGGGAGGGGGTTGGAGGCTGGGTGAGAAGGGTGAACGGATTAAGTAAGAAAGAAAGAAAGAAAGAAAGAAAGAAAGGAAGGAAGGAAGGAAGGAAGAAAGACTCCTGGACACAGACAATAGTATGGTGATCACCATAGGGAAGGTGGGGTGGTGAGAGGTAGAATAAGTAAAGAGGGGAATAAATGGTGATGGAAATTGGGGTGGTAAACACACAATACAGTATACAGATTAGGTATTGCATAATTGTATACTTGACACCTGTATAATTTTATTAACCAATGTCACCCCAATAAATACAATTTTATAAAAAGAAAGAAAAAGAAAAATCTTAGACTGTTCATCAATGTCATTTTAATCCCCTAATAATGTTTCTGGACATCTGGAATAAGTGTCCAAAATATGGCCATCAATGATGTCTCAAGGGATGTATTATAAATACTAGAGGCCCAGTGCACCAAATTTGTGCACTGGTAGGGTCCCTAGCAGCTGCCAGCTGCCAGCCAGGGCCTCCCTCCCTTCCCCCGGCCCGCCCCCCCCCCCCCCCCGGGTGAACTCCTGGGAGAACTTCAGTCGAGGGGAAAATTTGCATACTATGCTTTTATTATATAGAAAGGGGAAATCTGTCCCTTTCCATGCCAATCCTCTACAAACATTAAATGTACATTTGGAACACAGTATTACTGTCCAGTGTGGAAATAACATTCCTTGTATAGATTGCCATAGAGTTCCTTTCTTTTTGTCTAATATTCAGTATTAAGATTAAAGCACACTTACAAAAGGAAGTCCAACAATTACTGGATAACACAAGAACATTATTCAATTTTCTTGAGTGTATGATAGGCCTAGATTCAAACACTTCAATTGTACACTGATAATATAAAGGATTATAGATGATCTGTTTTGTTTCCAGCATCCTGAAAGGTGAAATCCTTATATTCATTAATTCTTAGAACAAAATATATTCTTGACTCTCTCTAACATAAAAATCAGTGAGAGCACACGTTACATGGTTCAACAGCAATGTTTTTATCACACTAAGGATGATATGTACTCATTTGCTACATAAAAGAGAAGAGAAATGATAATTGGTAGGATGTAAGAGTATTATATTTCTTTACTGTAATGTGTGTTTATACTAAAAGGAAACATAGTTATGTGAATAACCTTTAGTTTTTCTTGAATTTATCTCATTCTATATCAACTTTGCATTTTTTTCTCATTCTGAGACATAGTATTGAAGACTCAAGTCATTTTTAGTTGCATCTCTGTATTTTTCAGCAATAAAATACACATTAAGTGCTTTTTAAAAAAGATTTAAAAAATATATTTTTATTGCTTTCAGAGAGGAAGGGAGAGGGAGAGAGAGATGGAAGCATCAATGATGAGAGAATCATTGATTGGCTGCTCCTGCACACCCCACACTGGGGATTGAGCCTGCAACCCGGGCATATGCCCTTGACTGGAATCAAACTCGGGACCCTTCACTCCACAGGCTGACACTCTATACAATGAGCCAAACCAGCTAGGGCCACACTAAATGCTTTTAAATCAAAGATCTCAAATGATGGTACCACATTATAAATGCACGATTGATGTGTTTAAATCCTGTTGTAACAATGCATTTGAACTTGAACATGGATGCTAAAAAAGAATAATTTCTAACATGTTAACTTGGTGCTGAGACTCTTATAAGGAGGGATTTCAAACAGAAGGGAGTTGTTTCTTTTTTCCCCTTGGGAATGAGTGAAGGAAAGATTTCTCAGAGACTCCAGCACATATATTATTGATGAAACAATTGACTTTATGTCAATTTAATGTTGCCTTTTCTTTTAACATATTTGTACTATGTGTGCATTATAAGCTTTAGTGCAAATATTTTCAATTTTTCTCTAACTTTGCTTTTGAATAAATCACAATACCAATTTATTACTTTACCACAAGAATAGAACAAGCAGGCCAGGTTTTCTTTCATGGATTAACTTTCTTTCTATATAATAAAGTTATGTACGAAGTTGCAATTTTACATTTTAACAGATTTTAATACCATGGTTCTTCATGATTTGGGGTGTGGATATCTGATAAAAACCACGAGACCTCTCTCAGGCAAAATGTATATGTGTGCATATGTTCAAGGTTTTGCCTATTTTTAGAGTTCATGGGTCCCCTGGAGTTCATCCTAGACTTAGTGGTTTGGTGGGGGAAGAACAGAGCAGATTCTTTGATATCTATTCTGCTTGTACTGCAAATGGGAGATCTATGTGGTTTAAGTCCTATTTTTTTCTTTAACTTTTCACTGTGAAATTTGCATGTGCAATACTAATTAAGATAGAACTTTAATAGAACACTAAAAGAATATCAAGCCAGAAAACCTGCTTAGTTGCATCTCTAGAACAAGAAGACAGAAAGTTATGTTTGTATCATTTGCAGCAATAAATCTAGTCCGGTACATTTGGTCATTTGGAGATGGGATTGTGTACTGGTTAGGCCCACAGCCTCTGTAATCAGGAGCCTGTGTTCACACCTCAGCTGCACAATGTCTTCGGTGTGTAATGTTGAACAAGTTAAATGAGAAACATAGCATGTATACCTTTAAGCCAGTGGTTCTCAACCTTCCTAATGCCGCGACCCTTTAATACAGTTCCTCATGTTGTGGTGACCCCCAATTTCATTGTTACAAATTGAACATAATTAAAGAATAGTGATTAATCACAAAAACAATATGTAATTATATATGTGTTTTCCAATGGTCTTAGGCGACCCCTGTGAAAGGGTCGTTCGACCCCCAAAGGGGACGCGACCCGCAGGTTGAGAACCGCTGTTCTAAGCAGTTTAGAACAGCACTAGCACTTTTTAAGAACTCAATAAACAGCAAAATACCTGCCAATATTATAATATTTAGAACAATTATTTTGATTTTGGGAAGCCTTTCTGATCTCTATTTTTGTACCAATTCAGTGAAATAGACTAATCCAGAAAGAGTTTCTTAGGCTTTTCTGTGTCGTCCTGATTAAGTTCTCTTCCTACAGCACAATCCTTGGTAAAGATGAGCTGGGGTGGGGCGGGATGGAGACAGAGGGTTCCAACATAGAGCCATGCTGTGGCAACTTCCTAGAACATGGGCAATGCTTCCCAAGCATGCAGCTTGAAACTGTGAAGCATTCTGCATTCCTTTTCCACAATTTGTAGTCTGAATTTGAGATCAATAGATATAGTCCTTGGTTTTGACTCTTTGGAGAACTTAAGTCTACCAAACAAACAAAAGACTTTGCAATAGCACCACCAAAGCTGTTATAAGGAAGAGACTTCAGAACTCTAACTTTAATTTTAGAAATTATATATTTAGAAATAAATAACAATGTATTTTAGACAAATTAAATACAATTTTTAAAACTTTCTAGAGTGAAGCTTTGGAAGTGACAACATTCAGGCACTAATTTTGATAATGGATAGTATAAACAACATATGGTAGCATTTATGAAAGTATATAATGATCAAATTAATTCATTAGACATTTGTATTTCTGTCATGTTCTTGCATAGGTGTTTCCTTATTCTGCAGGATCAATCGTTCCTTTGGTGACACACCATGTAGCAGATGGAAAACATTAACTACTATTTTCCATACTTGTCAAAAAAGTTTTGTAATCATTACTTTAATTACTTACATATATTCTACTAAGTCACAGAAAAGAAAATATTAATAATAAAGTGAGCCCTAGCCGGTTTGGCTCAGTGGATAAAGCGTCGGCCTGCAGACTGCAGGGTCCCAGGTTCGATTCCGGTCAAGGGCATGTACCTTGGTTGTGGGCACATCCCCAGACGGGCGTGTGCAGGAGGCAGCTAATCGATGTTTCTCTCTCATCGATGTTTCAAACTCTCTATCCCTCTCCCTTCCTCTCTGTAAAAAAATCAATAAAATATATTTAAAAAAATAATAAAGCGAACCATTGGTGTTAAATGAAAAATAAGCTTTAAAATGAAAATAAATATGAATCAGATCTTGAGCTGAGTAACAATTTTAAATTAAAAGCCATCAATAATGATAAAAGAGTAATGTGCTAATTAAACCGGCCGTCCTTCCAGATGACTTTCCGGATGAAGCCGGGGCTTCGAGGGAAGCCTGGGTCCCAGGTGCCAGAGGGAAGCCGGTGCCAGCAAGCGGGGGAAGGAAGGCCTACTCTTGCAAAAATTTTGTGCATTGAGCCTCTAGTAGAGAAATAAAATGGTAGGGTTTTGTTTTTGCTTTCTTAAATCTTTATGCAACAATTCTATATATTTTTAGCATCTAAAAAGCACATGCTATATCTTATACTTCACAAGTCATCTCTGAGAGCTGGTAAAAATTTGTCAACACAAATTTGTTAATTAATCAATAAAGAATATTTTGAGGCTATTGGTCTGATTTTATCATTGGAACTAAGTCAGCCAAGACCTCCACCTAAAAAAAAACTTTATTGTTGAGAGTATTACAGATGTCCCCCCACTCTCTTTTTCTCCCCATTGTCCTCCTCCACCCAGATCCCGCCCTGTCCCAGGCCTTCACCACCCTAATGTCTGTGACCATGGGTAATGCAAATATGCATATAAATTCTTTGGTTAATCTCTTCCCTTTGAGATTTGTCAGCCTGTTCCATGTTTCCATGTCTCTGGTTTTATTTTATTAATCAGTTTATGTTATTCATTAGATTCCTTGCTCATTTATTCTGATTTTTAGATTCAATTGTTGATAGATATGTATTTTTTGCCATTTTATTGCTCAAAAATTTTTTTCATAGAATAATGCTTTATTTAACAATCTTAAAATATTTTCTTTTGGCTTTAAGTCTTGAAAAATGAGTGGTAAATCAAAGATTTGTTTCCTGTTCTATGAGTATGTGTGGCTGTATATATGCATCTATAGATGCTTTTGCTTGTAATAGTCATTTTAGCTTCACTTTATTTAATATATAAAGTCTTATTATTCTAACAATGCTAAAATCTGAATTAAATATTCCCTGAGTCTAACAACCTCTTCTCCCAAACCTGCCTGCCCCCCTCCCTCCTCTAAGTCTACTCCTCAGCCTCCATTAATGCTAGGTCTTCAGAGACAACCAGCATCCACATTGAGAATCTAGAAATGAATGTTAGACCTTAAGTCCCTGTGACTTATGTACCCTCTAGCTGAAGAGTTTCTCTGGGAGCTGTATATATGTGGGTGGTCTTGGCAGTTACTCTTCAGAGTTGTGCACTTTGAATTGTAGATACCTCTTCTTGAAGCTCAGGTGTTGTGATGTTGCTGTCTTCTGGAACCACAGAGGCATGAAGCTGGAGACCTTGGCTCTCAGGGGAGTCAGTCAATATAAGCTTATTGTTCTCTTCTTTGTCTTCCATCTTACTTTCCTTGTCAGATTCTGAAAAGACCTGAGGGATCATCGAGGTGGGGGAAGTACAAAGATCTGGGTTCAGATTGTCGGTGTTTTCCTTTTCTCTGTCCTCAGAAGTTCTTGCTGGCTTCTGTGGTGGCTGTGGATCAAGAGAAACCTCCAACGTGGCCCTGGAACTAAGACTTGGAGTCCCAGCCTCCAAGGAGACCCTAGGGCTGGTGGGTGAACCATGTTCAGAGGCTGTAGGACTGGAGGGTATGTTCCCTGAGGAGATCCTAGAGCTGGGAGTAGCTCTGGGTGGAGGAGGCCTATTAAAGGCTGCTGAGGTCCTCTAGACAGGGGCTCTCTTCTTTGGTTGTTAAGACCCTTCACTTGAGGTTTGGGTTCAGAGGACAACTTCTGGGAGAGATGCAGGCTGTTCTGAAGGAATTAGGGCTCTGCCTGGGGATGGAGCTGGGGAACCAGGGAAAACTTCCTCCTGGGACTCACCACCCTCAGTGGGCTGGGGAGTAGAGGGCTGGGCTTGGGTAGGGCCATTGCAGGCTGGTAGAGGCTCTTCCCTCAGAGGAGTTTGCTTCAGCCTCTTTGTTTATTTCCTTTTCTTTTAATGGCTCTTCTTTAATCTCAGAGTTATCTTCTCTCTGAGCTGGATCTGATGTTAGCTCTTCTTCACTTGCTGAGATGGAGTCCCTCTCACTTATCAAGGAAAGTGTAGAGGGACTGGTAGGTGAGGTAGGAGGGCTAGAGACTGTAGATGTTTGAACTGGGGAAGAGATGACTGAAGAGTGTCTGCTGCTGCTTGATAGTCCCTTCACTACAAAGACTTTGTTGGAATGTTGCTTCTCCAGTTTGCTCATCACTTCATAGAGATTGTGGTTCAGCTTGCTCATTTCCCTGTAGAAGACATTTCCTTCAAGTTGGAAATGTTTTGAAAGATGGTCACAGAACAGCCTATATGGCTATTATAAAGAACAGGTAGCTCCTCTATTAGTTCCTGGTTCAGATCTTCAAACACAAGGTGGGCCTTGTTGAACTCTTCATCTGCCTTGGCAACCTTGACCTCATCTTTCTTCTTGGCATTCTGCACCACCTCCAGGTGGTGTCAGGCACTGTCATAGTCCATGAGTTTCTGACCCCGCTTGGTGATTCTTTCCTTAATCTCACCAAACTGGGCCACATAGTTTTCCACGGTCCTCAAGTCCTGGTCAGCTAGTTTCTCTTCATAGTCTTCTCAAAGAAGATCATTATTTCCTACAATGGCCTTCAGCTCCTCAAGACTGTTCCGCTCACTGCTATAGATCTCCTGCAGGGTTTCTGACACTCTCTTTGAGCTTTCATGCGTCACTTTGCACTAAGGAAGTTCTTCAGCTCCTTGTATAGTTCGAGGCCCTCTGCCTGTTGATGGTAAAAGTTGTTGGCGCATTGTTCAAACCGTTCATCTTTGGTTTCCACAGTTTTCCCCAACTTCTACAGTACCTTCTCCAGGGCCCTGCTGAGCTTCTTCTGTACCTGCTTGGCAAAGAGGCCAGCAGCACCACCAGCCTTGCCCTCAGCCATCCTGTCGGTTCCTTGGGGGCAGCGGCCCTGACCGAGAGCCCTATGGTTTTTCTGGAAGCTCCTAGGAGGAAGTGCAGTTCCCAGCATGCCTCCTATTGCTCAGATTTTTATTTCCTCCTCCTCCTCCTCCTCCTCCTCCTCCTTCTCCTTCTTCTCCTTCTTCTAGAAAACCCTTCAACATTTCATATAATACTGGTGTTTGGTGGTGATGAATTCCTTTAGCTTTTTCTTGTCTGTGAAGCAATTTATCTATCTGACCTTCAATTCCAAATGATAGCGTTACTAGGTAGAGTAATCTTGGTTGTAAGTTTTTGCTTTTCACCACTTTGAATATTTCTTGCCCCTCCCTTCTGACCTGCAAACTTTCTGTTCAGAAATAAGCTGATAATTGTATGGGCACTCCCTTGTAGGTAACTAACTGCTTTTCTCTTGCTGCTTTTAAGATTCTCTCTGTCTCTTTAACCTTTAATTATGATGTGTCTTGATGTGATCCTCTTTGAGTAAGTCTATTTCTTTCACCAGGTAGGGGAAGTTTTCAGTCATTATTTATTTAAATAGGTTTTTAATTTCTTGCTCCCTCTCTTAACCTTCTGGCACCCCCATGATGTGAATGTTGGTATGCTTGAAGTTGTACCAGAGGCTCCTTACACTATCTTCATATTTTTAAATTCTTTTTGCTTTTATGATTAGATTTTCCCCTTACTCATATTCCAATTTGCTAATTTGATTCTCAGCATTTTCCACTCTACTGTTGATTCCCTGTAAATTATTTTTAATTTGAGTTCATGAATCATTCATTTCTGACTGGTCCTTTTGCATGTCTTTAAGGTTCTCACTAAGTTCCTTGAAATTCCTTGATATTCTCACTAAGTTCCTTGAAGCTGTTATTAAGTTCTTGAACATCCTCATAACCATTGTTTTGAACTCTCCATCTAGTAGTTTGCTTGCATCCATTTCATTTAGTTCTTTTTTTGGAGAGTCCTTCTGTTCTTTCATTTGTGACATGTTTCTTTGTCTCCACATTTTGGCTGCTTCCCTGTGTTTGTTTCAATGCATTAGGTACAGCTGCTATGTCTCCTAGAATTGGTAGAGTGGCCCTGTGTAATAGGTGTCCTGCAGGGCCCAGTGGCTCCGCCTCCCCAGTCATTTGAGCTGGGCATTCTAAGTGTGCCCCTGTGTGGTCTGTGTGCACTGTCCTGTTGTAGTTGAGCCTTGATTGCTCTTGGCATCACTGGGAGGAATTGACCCCCAGGCCAATTGGCTGTGAGGATCAGCTGTGACTACAGTAAAAGAGTTCCTGTACAGGAGACACCCCTAAGGAGCAGGACTTGCTTTAGTTGGGCTTTGGTGCTCACCAAGTCTGTCCCACGAGTGTGTTGGTCATAAATGTGGTAGATGTTGTGGTCTGAAGCTATCCACCAGGTGCACTGTCTCTGGGGCTTCCTGGGAGATGCAAAGTCAGCCACTGCTTATGCCCTGCCTGGGGCCACCTGTTATGAGCTACAGAGTGATTTTCAGATGGCTTCTACTTCTGCTGGGCTTGGAGGTGTGCAAGAGAGGCCAAACTGTGAACCTTGGCAAGCTATTACTAGTGCCAGATCTGGGGCCACTTATTGAGAGGTATGGGGCATGCTGAAGACACCTTCTACTTATTTTTGAGAGATTTTAGGAAAATCTGAAGGCTGAGCCAGGACAGGCCATTCATATGGAAAACCCACTGCAAACAGCTTGTGTGGGGCTGCAAATTGGGTGGGGTGGGATCTCAGGGAATCACCAGGGGAAACAGTGTGTGCCAGGTTGATGGAGACTCAAATATGGCACCGGTCAGTCAGCTCTGCGTGTGTGTGTGTGGAGTTTCAGCATAGGAATAATGACCTCTGCCACCACTTTTGTCTGGGAGAAACTTGCCCCTAGTTCTTTCCCTGATGTCAGACAATTTAGTTCCTTCCTATATGTCCCTGGATCCTTTTAAGCTGTTGCCCCAGAACTGAAGATCAGTGGGAGTGAGTTCAAGTAAGTCAACACATGGGCCCTTTAAGAGGAACTGCCTGAGTCTCCA
Organism: Myotis lucifugus; assembly: GCF_000147115.1. Classification (NCBI taxonomy): domain Eukaryota; kingdom Metazoa; phylum Chordata; class Mammalia; order Chiroptera; family Vespertilionidae; genus Myotis; species Myotis lucifugus. Next base: position 506,387 of record NW_005871077.1, on the reverse strand, counting down.
GTTGCCTCCATGTCCCTCAGCCACAATCCCCACTGGTTTTTATTTTTTATTTTATTATTATTATTTTTAATATACTTTCCTTGCTGTTTTTATTTATTTTTTATATTTATTTATTAAATAAGGTATTACATATGTCCACTGGTTTTTACAGCCCTGGCACTGGAACCCTGGGCTGACAGTTCTGGTGTGGGGCTGTGACTCCTCGCTCCTCAGCCAATGTATCCCTCCCAATTAAAAACATGCCACATGTGTTGCCGAAACCGGTTTGGCTCAGTGGATAGAGCGTCAGCCTGCGGACTGAGAGGTCCCGGGTTCGATTCCGGTCAAGGGCATGTACCTGGGTTGCGGGCACGTCCCCGGTGGGGGATGTGCAGGAGGCAGCTGATCGATGTTTCTCTGTCATCGATGTTTCTAACTCTCTCTATCTCTCTCCTTTCATCTCTGTGAAAAATCAATAAAAATATATTTAAAAAAAAAAATAAAATAAAAACATGCCACATGTGGATTTCAGACAAGCCATCCCACACCTCCAACCCTCCTATCAGTCTCAATATGGTTTCTTCTTTCATTCTCTAGTTGTAGGGCTTCGATTCAGCCAGATTTCAGGTGGTTATGAATAATAGTTCTTCTCTATTTTATTTGTAATTTTGATGTGGTTGTGGAAGAATGTGAGTACCACATTTACCTACGCCATTATCTTGGTTCCTCCACCCATCTGGAGACCTGCACTTTTTTTTTTTAATCCTCACCTGAGGAGATTTTTTTCCATTGATTTTTTTTAGAGAGAGGGGAAGGGATGGAGAGGAGGGGGGAAAGAGAGAGGAACATTGATGTGAGAGAGAAACATCAATGTGAGAGAGACACGTCAGTTAGTTGCCTCCCACATGACTCCCATCAGGGGCTGAGATGAACCTACAACTGAGGTACATGCCCTTGGCCAGGAATCGAATCTAAGATCCTTCTGTCTGAGGGCAGACACTAACCTGCTGAGCCAAACTGGCCAAGGCCCAAGACCTGCACTTTTGACAGTTACGTCCAATATGAAATAATCTTTGTCATATGTTCAGGACTTTAACAAATTTATGAATTACTATTGATGTTTTTTAACATCACAGCTACAGAATTTTTGAGCTACTAAGGAGCTAGGCAGTTACCTGGTTCACCTACTTTATTTTACACGAAACTGAGTCAATAACAAAGAGAACATTTTCTTTTTTTTCTTTTTTTAAAAAATATATTTTATTGATTTTTTACAGAGAGGAAGGGAAAGAGATAGAGAGTTAGAAACATCGATGAGAGAGAAACATCGATCAGCTGCCTCCTGCACATCTCCCACTGGGGATGTGCCCGCAACCCAGGTACATGCCCTTGACCGGAATCGAACCCGGGACCCCTCAGTCCGCAGGCCGATGCTCTATCCACTGAGCCAAACCGGTTTCGGCAAGAGAACATTTTAAATGGTTTATTCCTGTTGAAAGGGATCCATTATTTCTCCTGCCTCTCAATATTTTTCTCTTCTTTATTTTATTATTTTTTAAAATATATATATCTTTATTGATTTCAGAGAGGAAGGGAGAGGGAAAGAGAGATAGAAACATCAATGATGAGAGAGAATCATTGATTGGCTGCCTCCTGCACGTACCCTACCGGGGATCAAGCCCACAACGTAGGCATGTGCCCCCGACCAGAATCGAACCCGGCACCCTTCAGTCCACAGGCTGACGCACTATCCACTGAGCCAAACCAGCCAGGGCTCTCTTCTTTATTTTTAATAAGGGAAGTTCTGCAGCTCTGACAACTTTACTTTTGTCTGTTTTTATATGGTAACTAATAGAATATGTTTCTTTGTTTGTTAACTGTACTATTGTTGACTGTTTCATAGAAATAGTTGACTTAGGATTCAACTTAAAGCTATTAAACACTTAGTGGCCATCACAGAAACAGTCCTCATTATCCTGATAGCTCTCTATTTATAACTTTTCAGCCCCACTTGCTGATTAATTGACTTAAAGAAGTTAGAACTCTCTCAGTTAAAGCGAAAGAAACTCTTGTTTAAAAAAACACTTTTCAAAAGTGATTTGTGGCAATAAGACTGAAGACATAGAGCGGAAACAAGATGGCACTGTAGGTAAATGTCTGTACTCGCTGCCTCCCACAACCACATAAAAATTATAACTAAAATACAGAACAACCATCATTCAGAACCGCTTGAAATCTGACTGAATGGAAGTCTTACAACTAGAGAAGTAAAGAAAGCACATTAAGATTGGTAGGAAGGGAAGAGGCACGAAACGGGCTGGTCCAACACCCACATGTGGCATTTTTTTTAAATCAGGAGGGATATCTCCAAGGCCTCCTGTGAAAAGCAAGGGGTCCCAGTTGCACACTGGACCCCAAGCACAGGGTTCCAGAGCTGGGAAGAGAAGTCCTCATAATTTTGGGCTGTAAAAACCAGTGCGGATTTGGCTGAGTGACATAGAGGCCGCTGGAGTCCCAGGTGTTTCTCTTAAAGAGCTCATGCACGAACTTACAAGGTCCCACTTCCTCTAAGCTCCAGTGCCAGGTGGTGGCTTTGGGGGGATCCAGGGACATATGGGGAAGAACTGGACTGTCTGGCATCAGGGCAGGAACTTGGGGGCGTCTTTCTCCCAGACAGGGGTGCTCACAGGGGTCATTCTTCCTGTGCAAAGACCTCCCCTATTGCAGAGCTGTCTGGCAGCCATATCTGAGTTTCCATCAGCATGGCTCACACTGTTTGCTCTGCTTGGTGATTCCCTGAGACCCCTCCTCATCCAATTTGCAGCGCCACCCAAGCTGTTTGTAGCAGTTTTTTCATATGAATGCCCTGTCCTGGCTCAGGCTTCAGATTTTCCTAAAATCTCTTAAAGAAGCAGCAGCTGGAGTCAGCCTGACCCAAACCTATCAATAAAAGGCCTAAGACCCATCACTAGCAGCAGCTTTCCAAGGTTCACAGCTTGGCCTCTCCTGCACAGCTCCAAGCCCAACAGAAGTAGCAGCCATCTGAAAATCACTCTGTAGCTCATAATGGGTGGCCCCAGGCAGGGCACAGGCAGTGGTTGACTTTGCACCTCCCAGGAGGTCCTAGAGACAGTGAACCTGGTGGATAGCTTCAGACCATGATAGATTAAAACTATACCACATCCATGAGCAACACTCAAGGGCGGACTTGGTTAGCACCGAAGTCCCACTGAAGCAAGTCCTGCTCCATAGGGGTGTCTCCTGTACAGGAGCTCTTTCACTGTAGTCACAACTGATCCTCACAGCCAATTGGCCTGGGGGTCAATTCCTCCCAGTGATGCCAACAGCAATCAAGGCTCAACTACAACTGGACAGTGTACACAGACCACACAGGGGTGTGCTTAGAGGGCCCAGCTCAGATGACTGGGTGGCAGAGCCACTGGGCCCTGCAGGACACCTATTACACAAGGCCACTCTACCAATTACAGGAAACATAGCAGCACTACCTAATACATAGAAACAAACACAGGGAAGTAGCCAAAATGTAGAGACAAAGAAACATGTTACAAATGAAAGAAATGGTAGCAAGCAAACTACTAGAAACAATACAATGGTTATAAGGTTACTCAAGGATCTTAGTGAGAGCTTCAAGGGATTTAATGAAACTTTCAAGGATCTTAATGAGAATGTCAAAGACATGAAAAAGGACCAGTTAGAAATTAAGCATACACTAACTGAAATAAAGAATAATTTATAGGGATTCAACAGTAGAGTAGAGAATTCTGAAAATCAAATAGACCATTTGGAATATGAGGAAGCAAAATCACCCAATCAGAAGAGAAAAAAAAAGAATAAAAAAATATGAAGATAGTGTAAGGAGCCTCTGGGACAACTTTAAGTTTAGCAACATTCACATTATGGGGGTGCCAGAAGCAGAAGTGAGAGAGCAAGATATTGAAAACCTATTTGAAGAAATAATGACTGAAAACTTTCCCTACCTGGTGAAGTTCAGGAAACACAGAGAGTCCCAAACAAGAGGAACCCAAAGAGGCCCACACCAAGACACATCATAATTAAAATGCCAAGGGTTAAAGACAAAGAGAGAATCTTAAAAGCAGCAAGAGAAAAGCAGTTATTACCTACAAGAAAGGGCCCATAAAACTGTCAGCTGATTTCTCAACAGAAACTTTTCAGGCCAGATGGGAGTGTCAAGAAATATTCAAAGCAATGATCTACAACCAAGATTACTCTATCAAGCAAAGCTATCATTTAAGTCAGATAAAGAGCTTCACAGACAAGAGAAAGCTAAAGAAGTTCATCACCACCAAACCAGTCTACATGAAATGTTAAGGGGTGTTCTTTAAGAGGAAGAGGAGGAGGAGGAGGAAGAAGAAGAAGAGGAGGAGGAGGAAGAAGAAGAAGAAGAAGAAGAAGAAGAAGAAGAAGAAGAAGAAGAAGAAGAAGAGAAAGATAAAAAATAGGAATGATAAAATGGCAAGAAATATATATCTATTAACAATGAATCTAAAAATCAAAATAACCAAATAAGAAATCTAATGCACAAAATAAACTGATAAATAAAATAGAATCAGAACCATGGAAATATGGAACAGACTGATGAATCTCAGAGGAAAGGAAGCTGGAGGGCAGGCAGAGAGTAACCAAATATCTTATATGCATATATGCATTAGCAATGGACACAGACTATAGGGTGGTGAAGTCCTGGGGCAATGAAGTAACCAGATAGAGGGAGCCAATGTGGGGGAAAAAGAGGGATAACCAGGTGGAGGTAGCCACTGAGGGTGGGGGGGGGAGGGGAAGAGTGACATTTGTAATACGCTCAACAATAAAGTTTTTTTTATATAAAAATAAGTGATTTATTGCCCAGCTGGTGTGCCCAGTGGTTAAGTATCGACCTATGAAATAGGAGGTCAAAGTTCGATTCCCGGTCAGGGCACATGCCTGGGTTGCAGGCTTGATCCCCAGTAGGAGGCATGCAGGAGGCAGCCAATCAATGATTCTCTCTCATCATTGATGTTTCTATCTCTCTCCCCTTCTTCTTTCCTCTCTAAAATCAATAAAAAAAATATTTTTAGAAAGTAATTTATTAAATGTATACACTGGACTCTTACAAAAAAACTTAGTTTCTGCAAGGAGTAGGAACATGTGGAACCAAGCCTTAAATGCCATCAAGACTCCCAGTGACTCATCTGTTTTTCTGTCTGCCTTGGCTTCTTTCCCTTTGAATTAAATGAATTTTTCTCCAGGAGTCTACTGGCCGATCTGAGTTTGAATCTTAACAGTTTTTCAATTGAATGTAAACTGTAATTGAAAAAATAAAATTAAATTAAGAAAAAATAGTTTCCCAATTCCAGTTCTAAAATTCTAGGAAAAGGACTCTGATTGGCTTAGCCTGAGTCATGTGTTGCTCATAGACCAATCGACTGAGGCCAGGAAATGAATTATCATAGTAACAATATCTTGGTTCAGGTGACCATTCTTGGTCCAATCAACTGTATACAGGAAGTGGAGCCATAGTGTCTTCTACTATAACCAGGAATTTTTGGGAAAAAGCAGTTCCTAGAAGAATGCCAGACAAACAATTGCTCTGAGGCCATTGTGTTTACAAAGTTGATATGTGCTCTCCCTGGGTTCCTAAATCATCATTCCAATCCCTCTTTTCCCTAGCCCTGCAGAAATAGGTTAAAAAAAATTTAAAGCAATCTTTAGATTTTACTCCCACATCTTTACACCAGTATCAGGATTTTTTATAGCTTTAATTGTGCAATAGATGATATGTATGAAAGGTCATATGCAACACTAATGTCAATTAAGAAGAACAGAAATAAACACCTGTGAATCCGTGACCTAACCACTCACCTGCCTGCCTGCCTGATTGCCCCTAACCGCTCCCCTACTGGCCTGATTGACATCTAACTGCTCCCCTACTGGCCCGATCACCCCCAACTGCCCTCCCCTGCTGGCCATCTTGTGACAATGTGGGGGCGGCCATCTTGTGGCAGCCATCTTGTGATGATGTGGGCAGCCATCTTGTGACAACATGGGCAGCCATATTGTGACTATGTGGGGACAGCCATCTTGTGGCAGTCATCTTGTGATGATGTGGGGGTGGCCATCTTGTGATGACATGGGGGTGGCCATCTTGTGAAGACATGAGGGAGGCCATTATGCGAT
>NW_005871077.1:497792-500010 GCF_000147115.1 Myotis lucifugus | reverse complement strand
TGCACTCGGGGGGGGGGGGTCCCTCAGCCTGGCCTGTGCCCTCTCACAGTCTGGGACCCCTCAGGGGATGACCACCTGTTGGCTTAGGCCCGCTCCCCGGGGGATTGGGACTAAGCTGGCAGTCAGACATCCTCTGGTAGCCCGGGAGCCCTCCGGGGATGTCCACTTGCCAGTGGAGAGCAGGCCTAAGCTGCAGTCGGACATCCTTAGCGCTGCTGAGGAGGCGGGAGAGGCTCCCACCACCACCGCTGTACTGGCAGCCATCAGCCTGGCTTGTGGCTGAGCAGAGCTCCTTTTTGGGAGCACACTGACCACCAGGGGGCAGGTCTTGCATTGAGCATCTGCCCCCTGGTGGTCAGTGTGTGTCCTAGTGACCAGTCATTCCCAGTGGTTCTGCTGTTAGGGTCAATTTGCATATACCCTTTTAGTATATAGGAGTTCCTGGCCAGCCTGGGTGAGGGGCTGATGGCTGTTTGTAGGCTGGCCACAGCTCCTTGAGGGTGGGGGCCCCCTTGGGGTGCCTGGCCAACCTGGGTGAGTGGCTGATAGCAGTTTGCAGGCTGGCCAAGCCCCCCAGCGGGGACCCTCACCCCATGAGGGTGTGGCCATCCTGGGTGAGGGGCTGATGGCTGTTTGCAGGCTGCCACGGCCCCCAGCCACCCAAGCTCCCAGGGGAGGCTGGCTGGAAGCAGGTATCTGGGATTTATTTGTCTTCTATAATTGAAACTTTGTTGCCATGAGCGGAGGCCACAGCCGGCTCAGGGCAGGCAGGAAGCTTGGCTTTCTCCATTGCCCGGGCAACCAAGCCTTCTGCTTGCTCCAGCTCCATGGCTGCTGGCTGCCATCTTGGTTGGGTTAATTTGCATATAGTCGCTCTGATTGGCTAGTGGGCTTGGCTTGGGGTGTAGCAAAGTTATGGTCAATTAGCATCTTTGTCCTTTATTAGTGTAGATATATAAAATTCTGTGAACAGCTTTATAAGGTAGGTACTATTTTTACCCCCTTTTCACAAATGAGATGTTGAAAGACCTAGGTGATTTTCCCAAGGTAATATCATTAATGAGTAGAAGAGCTAAGATATGAACCTGGGCTGTCTAATTCTAGGGAGATAATGTGCAATATCTAGTTTTAGTTTAATTTTTTACCTATTTCATGATGTAATTTCTGCCAGTTATCCCTCAGAGCCTCAGCATTGCTCAGTAAACAATTGCCTTTTGGTCTCAGTCTTGGAGAAGAGAATTAATGGATTACCTGTGCCTACACTTGGGGCAAAGGGTCAATGGAAGTGGACTGTAGCCTGGAGAAATGGTAGAAATTTAATTACATTTAATAACATCCTAGAATGGAGAAAATTATTGTGTATGAGCATGTGTGTGATATATATAGAAAATATCTAGAAGGATTCACTCAAACCACCGTTACTAGTTGCCTGTGAAGAGTAAAGGATAATATAGAATTGGGAGATTTTTACATTTTAATTCTATGTAGGTTGTAGTTTGTGTTGCTAGTTAAAAAACACACAACCTACATAATATGGTGGAAAGAACTTTCTGGACTGGTTTTTGCTTTTGTGAGGTAAATTAGCTTAACTCTTCTTTAAGTACCTTAGGTACTGAGAAGAGATAAATTGTTAAATAATTCCTCTCCCCTACATAGAACCTAGACAGAGAGATTATCTAGTTACCAAAAAATGGCTTATTCAGTGGAGTGGCTCAGTTGGTTGGGTGTTGTCCTGTGCACCAAAATGTTGCTGGTTTGATTCCCTGGTCAGGGTACATTCCTGGGTTGCAGGTTCAATCCCTGGTTGGGGCATGTATGTTTGAGAAACAAACTGATGTTCCTCTCCCTCCCCCCTCCCCTTTCTCTCACTTTAAGCATGTCCTTGGGTGAAGATTTTTTTAAAGAAAGCCTTGATCCTCTACTTGGGATATGCTCAAGGAACCTAATGTGTAGATCAGGTTAGAAATAATGGTGGGTTACATTAGGGTGTTAGGAGATCAAGATGGTAAGAAGTGGCTGGATTGGAATAATTGGGGAAGGTAGAGCCAAAAAAAATTGCTACTAATTGGATGTTCAACGTGAGAGAAAAGGAAGTCATTTTAATTAGAACTTAATAATTCTAACTCTTCTGGCATTGTCTTAAAGTCAGCCCTGAAGGGACTGGGATTCAACTGTATTTCATCTGTAGAACTGGTATAAACCACAATGATTTCCTAAA
>NW_005871077.1:457411-497152 GCF_000147115.1 Myotis lucifugus | reverse complement strand
TTTTCCTTTTTTTAAGGAAATCAACTATCCTTCCACCAATTAGATTGTCGAAGTCAAATGTTCCTGATTTTATCATTTCCCTGACCTACCTCCATTTATGACCAGATTTAAAACATTAATCTATTCCAGGGGGCTCGGGCGCACAAAATTTTGGGCCACTGGGATGGTTTTCCCTCAGCCCACTCTTTAACCCTCCTCCCAATTTGGGACCCCTTGGGGGAATGCTCCGACTGCTGGTTTAGGCCCAATCCACAAGGCAGCCGGACATCCCTCTCACAATCTGGGGACTGCTGGCTCCTACCTGCTCCCCCTCCCTGCCTGCCTGATCACCCCCAACTGCCCTCCCCTGCTGGGCCTGGTCAACCATAACTGCCCCCCCCCCTGCATGACTGGTCCCCCCCAACTGCCCTCCCTCCCCTGCTGGCCCAGTTGCCCCCAATTGCCCTACTCTGCTGGCCTGGTCGCCCCTAACTGCCCTCCCCTGCTGGCCTGATTGCCCACAACTACCCTCCCCTACTGGCTATTTGTGGTGGCCATATTGTGACCACATGGGGTGACCATCTTGTGCAAGGGCATGATGGTCAATTTGCATATTACCTCTTTTTATATAGGATAAGATTGGGGCTTTACATAGGCATAAATTCACAGCAGTGGCTGGACCAAATACTTTCCACTTCATGCCACTTTCTGTCGGTAAAATTAAGACACCTGTGATTTCATGAGCCATCTATATTCATCGCAACATCTCCAAAGATGAATTCAAGAATTTATGTAATCTCGATAAAAATCTTTTTTTTTCAGTACCATGGGTGATACCAGAATAAAATGTGTTTTAAATACTGAGAGATGTTGTTAGTATTTAGCAGAGTCATATAGAATGTTTGAATTTTCCCTTTTATCTGGCCAATGAAATAATATAATAATTCCCTGTGAGGTCAGCAGTCACATTGTAAATTTGAATATTTGTGAGCAGAGTTCCCCTGTGGCTCACTCTAAACAGGTGTCAGAATCCAGAATGTGATATTATAACATCTTTTAAATAAAAATGAAATGATGAGTCCTTCCACATTTCTCTGGCAATAAAAGGAAAAACTATATTTTTCTTTTAGAAAAAATAAAATATGAAAGAAAAATCTAAAATTTCCAATAATCTGAATATCTTTCAATGAAGTTCATTTCTTAATATCCAGTGGTTTTATTTACTAGGTATACAAGCTTCTACTTTGAAAATGTACTTTGCAAAAATAATGCAAAAACAGTAAAATCACCCTTGAAGACAGCAACTGCATTTTGTAATTTTATTTATAATGAATTTATTTGAAACTAAACTGTAGCCATATCAAAAACATGTTCACTTTGAGCCTACTTGGGTCACCTAAATGGGTAATTTTAAGGGTTTCTTTATAAATATAAACAGTGTAAATAACCAAGCATTAGTGAAGTCCCTATGATGTTTTTTAGGTCCATAACATTTCTTTCTACAGATTTCTCTTTGTGGATCTATGACTTGTATCCCCAAACCAGAATTCAGTGTATTTATTGAGGAAATTACACACACACACACACACACACACACACACACACACACACAGCCTGTTTCATAGAGACTCCCAAGAGTGCTTTATCTTGGTTCAAAAGAGTAGCTTTCAATGGTGATGAGAACTGGAAAGGACACTGAGAGCAACAATTTCAGGACACCCCTGTTCTCTCTCTGCCTCAGCTCTCAGCTCACTGCTTCTTTTTTGTGATCTTTCACAGTCATTAAAAAAATTTAGAAACATGATATTTCTGACAAAATTTGACAATGAAATCCTACTAGCACAAAGAAAAATTGGTCTTAATGTAGTTACATGAGCCACATGCACAGACATTTGGTAGTAATGGCTAACATATGTCAACATTTACTTTGTGCTCCCTCTATATCATTTAATTATCAAAAGAGTGATATAATGTAGGCATTACAATTAGGCCCATTTTACAGATAAGGAAATGGGCCTTAGTGATTAAGTAACTTGTCTTAATCTATCCAGCCATGAAATGGACCAGCTGGAAACACTATCATGGTTCTAAGCATTCACATCAGTAAAACCTCCAAGAGCAGCCACCATAGTCTCCCAGGCTTATGGGCTTTTGACTAACCTCAGATAGGCACACAACACCTCCTCCTCACCTACTTTACAGGAGACCCACTACATTGCTAGACCCTTAAGTAGAGAGTAATTAATGCCTGTCTTTAAAAAGAAATATTTTAGCGGCTTAAGAGAGCTAATGGTATTTAAAGCTAGAAAGACTCAGCCAACTAACACTGTTACTCATCTGGCAAAATCTGGTCAATGGGTAAAAGAAAAAAGTAATAATCTATATATATAAAAGCCAGCAACTGGAACGCTGGAACGACTAGAATGACCGGCTGCTATGACACTCACTGCACCCAGCGAACTGGCCCAATTGGGGGTGGGGCCGGCCGGCCAACCTCCCGTGGCCCCTCCCTCCAGCCGGCCCTGCCCCTGATGGGCCCCCACCACCCCAATCGGCCCACAGCCCCTCCCTCTGGCTGGCCCCACCCCCAATGGGCCTCCACCACACCAATCAACCCGCAGCCCCTCCCCCCAGTTGGCCCTGCCTCCAATTGCCCCCCCACCAATCAGGGGCATGGCTGGCAGGCCAACCACCCATGGCCCCTCCCCCCGGCCTGATCCCCAGTTGGCCCCCCCACCCCAATTGGCCAATTGCCCATTGCTCATCCCCCCAACTGGCTCGACCCTGATAGGGCCCCAGTTGGGGTGGCCGGCCAACCTGCCACCATCAACTCCTCCCAACAGGCCCAGCCAATCCTCCCCAATTAGGGCCGGGCCAGCCGGACCCCACCTGTGCATGAATTTGTGCACTGGGCCTCTAGTTGTCTAATAAAACTATGCTTTATTTTCCTGCAAGTTAATTTGAAAAAGGATTCTACTTTTAGTATGTAAAAACCTACTGTTGAAAGGGACCTTAGAAGCAAAGAACAGATTATTCTACTTTAATTTTATTTTAAGTAAATTCTTGAACATGAATGAGTCTTTGTTTTAAAATTTTATATACTCTGAAGTTTTATAACAACAAAAGATGGCTGGTTTTCAGGCTTTAAGCTTCTCCAGAGGAAAAGTCTTATCCTGAAAGCATTTCTAGCTAAAAAGCTTCAGCAAGCCCTGGCATCAGTTTGGAATCATGAATAACCTTGTTCTTGCTCAAACTGTTTCCCTCAAAAGTCATTTCTACTTAGGCCTTGCAAATGTTTGTGGTACCTTAAACCCTCCTGCTTCCCAGAATTCTACTCCAGTCAAATTTGCCTTGTTGTGTCTCCTGGCTAATCTGGTCTGTGCACCTGAGAAGGGGACAGACCCAGAGGCGGTAATGCACTTAGGCAGGATTTTCCCTGTGGACTGCCAGCCTGAGTCAGGCCCAGGTGGGTGGTGATTCAAGTTGAAACTAACATTGGCGTAGTCCAAGCTTTTGGTTTTGATCTGTAGAAAAAAATTATTTGTTATGTGTTCCAGAGAAATGCAATTTAAAAAAATAATAATAACATGCAGAGACTTGTTATATAACAGTCAGATTGCTTTATGGTACCTTGGTTGGGATGCTAAAAATGCTGTATTACAAGGGGAAAATGTAAAGTGGGGGAATATCACAATCAAGGTTTTGGAATAAAACACCCTTTTAAAGGAAATTGGAGTTTAAGTACTCCTTTTAAAGTACTTTGAAGCCATCCTTTGGCTTCTCAATAAGTCAACCCACTTGCTGATGCTGCTCTTGTCTTTTCCCAAATCATGAAGGCATTGGGAAGTGATGAATCACAAAGCCAAGAAGAATTTTCTCATTTTTGTGCTCCTCATCTGGCATGAGACTATATGACTATATAATATACTTTAAAAATTATTTACAAAAGGAGATCTATTGAAGTTTAAGATTGATTTATATCTCAGGTAAAATTTTACTTGGTACAACAAGAACACAAATTGACATCAAGGTCACTTATTTCTCCTTTCCCTTCAATTCGTCAATTTTTATCTATGGAGTGAGGTGTACAGTTGTAAAACATTATTCAACTAATGATCACACACAAAAAATCTTAAAACATGAGTTGTTAAAATGACTGCTTCAATTCTCCTTTTTTGTGTGTGTTTTGTTGTTAATCCTCACCCGAGGACATTTTCTCCATTGATTTTTATTATATTATTATTATTATTATTATTATTTATTTTTTAGAAGTTAAAGAGGCAAAGCAGGTTTTATTAAGCAGGGAGGATAAGCAAGTAAAGTCACTCCACAGGCAAGTGGCCAATTCTCCTCATGAGAGAAGAGAGACCCCAATTCTCTGGAGAGGTTGAGCTTAAATCTGTTCCTAGTTTCTATGTAAAATTGCTGGTATTGGACAATAGACAGTGGGATTAACTATAACATTTACAAGGTATATTTTGTGGTCTGTTTCCCCTTTATAATATGGGTGAACAATAAGGTATGGACGAGTAGCTATTAATCAACCTTTGCAGGAATTTTATTTGTCAAGAGCCTCCTCATGGTGTGCTTGCATCTCAGGTCAGCTGACTTTCATGTCGACCCCCTTACTTAACTTTGTTTGACTTTAGTTGATTTGTATAGTTCTCATGCCCCTCTCCTATATTATTTTGTCATTGTGGTTTTAATATAAATTTTCACAGAGAAGAATTACATTGAGCATTTTTTGTTTGTTTTATTTATTTATTTTTATATTTAAATTAAATAATCTTTTACTATTTCAAGAAAAACTATTTTAAATATAATATTATATGCAATAAACATTAATATTTAAAGAAAAATGATTTTAAATATGTTACATGCAATAAACATTAATATTTAAAGAAAAAAGTTTTAAATATAATATTACCAATACTGTACTAACATAATATAATATCACAAATGTTGCAGGAAATATTAAAACTCTGCAAATAACAGGATTACTTCTATTATATTCTCATATTTTTCCCCCTCTGGCTCTATTTTTGCTCATCAGTTTATGTTGTTCACTACATTCCACAAATGAGTGAGATCATGTGATATTTATCTTTCTCCGACTGGCTTATTTCGCTTAGCATTATTTTCTCCAGGTCCATCCATGCTGTTGCAAATGGTAAGAGTTCCTTCTTTTTTACAGCAGCATAGTATTCTATTGTGTAGATGTACCAATGGTTTTTAATCCTCTTATCTGCTGATGGGCACTTAGGCTGTTTCCAAATCTTAGCTATTGTAAATTGTGCTGCTATGAACATGGGGGAGCATATATCCTTTCTGATTGGTGTTTCTGTTTTCTTGGGGTATATTCCTAGAAGTGAGATTACTGGGTCAAATGAGAGTTCCATTTTTAATTTTTTGAGGAAACTCCATACTGTCTTCCTCAGTGGCTGCACCAGTCTGCATTCCCACCAGCAGTGTAGGAGGGTTCCTTTTTCTCCACATCTTTGCCAACATTAGTTGTTTGTTGATTTGTTGATGATAGCTATTCTGACAGGTGTGAGATGGTACCTCATTGTTGTTTTGATTTGCATCTCTCAGATGATTAGTGATTTTGAGCACTTTTTCATGTGTCTCTTGGCCTTCTGTATGTCCTCTTTCGAAAAGTGTCTATTTAGGTCCTTTTCCCATTTTTTGATTGGATTGTTTATCTTCCTTTTGTTAAGTTGTATGAGTTCCCTGTAAATTTTGGAGATTAAACCCTTATCTTTTCACTACATCTTTTAACATACTTATTATAGTTTGTTTAAAGTCCTTGTCTGACAAGCCCAACAGCAGGGCCTGGGTTTGCTTTTATTAACTGCTTCTTTTTTTCAATAATAGTTCATATTGTCTTCTTTCTTTGAATGTGTCATAATTCTTTTTTAAAAAAATATATTTTATTGATTTGTTACAGAGAGGAAGGGAGAGAGATAGAGAGTTAGAAACATCGATGAGAGAGAAACATCGATCAGCTGCCTCCTGCACACCTCCTACTGGGGATGTGTCCGAAACCAAGGTACATGCCCTTGACCGGAATTGAACCTGGGTCCTTTCAGTCCGCAGGCCAACGCTCTATCCACTGAGCCAAACCGGTTAGGGCTGAATGTGTCATAATTCTTAATATTAGATCAGGCATTGTGCATAAAAGAACAATGAAGAGGGAGGTAAATAATATTTACTCCCAGAAAACTGCCTTCTGAATTCTTCTCTCGGGCTCCTAGTTTCACAATACCAAAACTGGCAAGGATGTGAACTACAAGGGCTCACATGTAGAATGAGTGAGTGCTTACATTGGTACAATGACTTTTGGGGGATGGTTTAAAATTATATGATAATGCTCAAGATATACCTACTCTATGTTTCAGAAATTTCACTCTGGCTATATTCTAAATACATGTACAATAATATTCATAGCAGTGTTGTCGATACAATTACAAAAAACTGGAAAAGACCCAAATGTTCATCATCTGCAAAAAGGAGAAACTGTGGTATTTTTATAAAGTTGAATCTTATACAACAACAGAATTGCATTAACTACAGCTATACACAATATAACTGCATCTTATAAACAAATTTTAAAAAGGCGAAATATATTATTCCACTTAAAAATTTAAAAACAAGCAAAACTAAACATATTACTTATGGATGCATGAATATATGGTAAAAATATAATGGAAAGCAGGAAATGATTAGCACAAAAGTTGGAATAAACAATGACCTCTAACAGAGAGGTGGGATTGGAAGTAGAAAGGACTGCACATATGGGTGGCTGCTGTGCTAGAAAATTTCTATCTTGTGACCTACATTGGCATGGTGGCATGGGCATATTTGTTAAATTATACAGGTATGTTTTATATGTGGGTAATATTTCTGTGTGTGTGTGTGAGAGAGAGCGAGAGAGAGAGATTTATTCTTAGTCTGATTCATATGGTCCCAATAAACTTATTGTTCCCTGAAACAGGCATTTGTCATCAATGATAAAATTTTTGCTTAAAAAAATTTGTCTCTTAAAAAAGTGGAGTGAAGATGAAAAAATAACTGTTTAGTTACAAGAAATCATTATTGTATCATTCAGAGATAGACAAGGATTGAAATGCTTAAGAACTGGTGAGCTGAAGCAAATCCAATGACATTCTTGCCTCTCTTGATCTGTGCTGAAGTTTTTTAAGTTCATAGTGACTCTTTAAATAACTGTCTCCCTGTTTTCTCCTAGAAAACAGAGACCAGAACAGAATAGTTCTATATTTTCCAACTAAAGCCTCTCGCACTATGAAGGAAGTGAATGACTCACATCTATTCACTCAGAGTTTTGCTATGTCTTTGAAGGTATGAATTTTCAGATTCAGTAGCAGAAAGCAATAACAGTTTTGTTTGTAGAAGTTAGAAAGTACATGTTGTTAATTCAGGACTTCTACACTGCTGCAGAAATACTTCACTCCTGGTTTTGTCATTTATAGTTATAAAGACAACCTATAATTTTGTGGCTATATATTTTAAAAATGCCTGACTTTAAATAGTACTAAAAGTTTGTTGTGAAATGTTTAACTCCTCTGAAAACAAACAAAAACAAAACTAAAATTACATCCTGCACATACATGCACAAAAACCCTCATTAAAATGATTTCCTATAAATGGACAAGTGTGGCTTCACATTCTCAGAAATAAAAAAACCCTGCATGCTCTGTATGAAAACAATTACACTGAGTATTCAAGTAAGAGGAAGTTAAGGAACTGAAAAAATCCTTTCAAGGGACAATGAATAGCTAAAAAAGTTAATGAAGGAAATAAATATATACATTCAGATCATGGCATTGCCAATTTGGAACAAGCTGCCTTCAAATGTTTAAAATAATCACCCTGAAGAAAAGCACATTAAATCACAGTAATATGGTTGAATTAGAGTAATGGGGTAAAATTAGGCATGAACTAAACTATTTATTATTTTCTATTAAGGCTAATTTTGAAAAATGCTTCCAGGATGATTGATTATGATCTGAAAATGACGTTTTAGGAAATAAATCATTTTCCCAAAGATTTTTTAAATGGTTGTTCCTTTTTGATTTAGAGAATGCCTATGAGTTCAAATCTCTTTGTTCCAATGAAGAATTTCTGTCCCTTTTCTCCAGTCTGCAGACCCACTACATCAGGTCGATATCTCCAGTTGTCCTTTGCACTCCGGCAACTAAGACAAGCAAAGCAAACCAAGAGAACGCAAAGGAGACCTGTTCAGTGTGGCTCAGTTGGTTGGGTGTTGTCCCTACACTAAAAGGTTGCTGGTTCGATTCTGGTCTGGGCACATGCCCAGCTCGACCCAATAGGAGGCATGCAGGAGGCAGCTGATGTCGATGTTTCTCTCTCTCCTCTCCTCTCTCTCTCTCTAAAAATCAATAAAAGTGCTCTTTTTAGCCCTAGCTGGCTTGGCTCAATGGATAGAGCGTCGGCCTGCGGACTGAAGGGTCCCAGGTTCTATTCCGGCCAAGGGCACACGCCTGGGTTGCGGGCTCCATGCCCAGTGTGGGGTGTGCAGGAGGCAGCCAATCAATGATTCTCTCTCATCATTGATGTTTCTATCTCTTTCCTTCTCCCTTCCTCTCTGAAATCAATAAAGAAATATATATTTTTTTAAAAAGTGCTTTTTTAAACAAGAGAGAGCGCAAAGGAAAGGACCATAAGGTAGGCTTTATATTTTTGTGTCGTATAGTGTGCAGATCTCTAGGTTAAAAGATCGGAGATCTGGATCCTAGACACTGCATGATTTAGAGCAAGACAGTCAAACTTCATAGATCTGTTTGTAGTTTTTTTTTTCCATTTTTTTTTCAGGTACATCATGAGAAGGCAGGGTTCTTTGCAAGAGATAATAATGGTGGGAAAAACAGAAGGCTGCAGGAAAAGAGGAAAATCAACTATGGGATTGATTGACTTCATAAAAGAAGCCACAGGCATGCATCTACAGGAGCTGAGCAGGGTTACTGAGGAGAGATCATTGTGGACATCACTCATTCAAAGGATCACCAAGAGTTGGAGCTGACTCAACAGCATGTAACAAACACACAAGCTAGGGATAAAATTACTTATCTTGCTCGCAGCATTGGGTTGTTAAAATAATCAAGTAATGTGCTGTGAAAATACAAAAATAAATTATAGGATTATTATTACTGCACTCTACAACTCGTGCTGCTTGGTCCACACCACTTTCCCAGCATCCTTTGCGCCTGACTCAGCTATGACCAGTTAGGCTCTATCATGGAGCCAGTGATTGGATGGTAGCAGCAGTGGTGTGGACAGTGGGAGATGAAGAACTGAACAACAGTACTAATAGCTCAGCTGCTCCAGGTTACCAACTACTTCGTCCATTAAATTCGCAGCTGGGAAGAACGTTTCTGACAATTATTATGCAATAACACAAATGTTTCTGAACAGGTTTTTTTCTGGCTCTGAGTTATCTC
Source organism: Myotis lucifugus (assembly GCF_000147115.1). Classification (NCBI taxonomy): domain Eukaryota; kingdom Metazoa; phylum Chordata; class Mammalia; order Chiroptera; family Vespertilionidae; genus Myotis; species Myotis lucifugus. The sequence continues at coordinate 487,694 of NW_005871077.1, read as the reverse complement.
ATTCTGATCTATAAAATTAAAATTTAGAAGTGGCATGAAGGAGAGCTCTTACTCTGAAGCAATCACCTCCACTGGAAAGAGCTCCATCCACATTGTTGAATTATGAAATGACTTAAGTACAGTGGAATTTTGTTTATCAAGTATTGCTTGAGATAAGCAGAACTGTACAGGTTTCAAAATGGTAATATTTTACAAAATATACATCTTTTAATGGGGTGAGGAGAAGAATGTGTAGTGATGGTGTTTTACAGACTTTTCTGGGGCTGAACAAAAGCTTTGTTTTGATATTAAAGTTGTGTGATTTATATAGGCTTGAACATATAATCACTTTAGAATGAAAATTTCCATTTTTTATGAGCGTTCACAGGCTAAGAAAGGAATACTTTAAAGTTAAGGGTATGTTAATATGTGCATAGGCATCAACCAAGTTGGAAACCAAGACTAACCAGACTAACTTGCCTTACCACCAGTTTCTCAACAACAGTACCATTGATATTCTGAGCTGGACACTTCTTTATTGTAGGAGACTGTTCTGTGCACTGTGTGATATTTAGCAGCATCTGTGGCTTCTACTCACTAGATGCCAGTAGTGACAACCAAAAATGTCTCCAGGCCTTGCCAAATGTCCCCTCGGGGGCAAAATCAATCTCAGTTAAAAATCACTGCACTAAAACTATTAATTAAATTTGCTGCATAAAAATATTTTTTTTTTGCTTCTAGAAATTTGCTCTTATAAAGGACATGCTTTTCAAATAATCAACAAATTTTAGTTCCGACTAATTTTACTAACAATTATTTTAGGCTTTGCAATTTACAAAGTACTTCTACATGCAATATTATATAAGTGAAAGAAGGAAAGGTGTTAATATTTATTATTCACTATATGCCATCTTCTAAAGGACTTGCTTCAAACACACTCTTCTAGTTAAGTCTCAGAGTATCTCTACTTTGGGAATTATTTTCCTCCATTTTATAGATGAGGAAACAAATTTAGAGATATTAAGCAACTTTCCCAAGAAATGTAGATAATCTTCTAACTTCAAGTTTTTTGCATTTGTTATTGTTTCTTTTTGGTTTGTTTTTTTGATGACATGCTTTTATTGATTTTAGAGAGAGGGAAAGAGAGAGAGAGAGAGAGAGAGAGAGAGAGAGAGAGAGAGAAACATCGATGTGAGAGTGAAACATCCATCTGTTGCCTCTCACACACGATCCAACCAAGGATCGAACCCATAACCTAGTTATGTGCCCTGACTGGGAATTGAACCCAGGCCTTTTGGTGTACAGGACAACGCTCCAACCAAATGAGCCACACTGGCCAGGGCTCAAGTTGTACTACTCTTTGTCCCACATCACAGCTGTCAGTGAGACGCTGATCATTTATCCTTGATGATGAAAATAGCAGTTATAATCTATGTGTCAGAATTAAGTTATCTCACAAAGGGCCCAGGTTAGTTTTTATACTTTTCCATTTTACAATTTGAGAGATTGGCCTCAAATAACCAAGTTGCAGGCATGTATCATCATTAAAAGAAAATTCAATTCAGTTTTATGCAACAGCCAGTTAAAATATTCAAACCAACCCAAACTCTCTCTGGGTTATTAAGTTACATTACCCTTCCATCAGCTGATTTGTAATATATGGCAGGTGATTAGCAGGGTAGCGAGAGCAGCAGATGTTACTGGGGATTTGGAGGAATGGAGCTGGTTTTCACTGCTGCCACATAAAATATTTGACATTAAATATTAGATACCCTTTTCTTAAAAGTCCTTCTGCCATTGCATCTCCAGAATGCATCTCTTTTTTTTCCCCAGCCATCTTTTCCTCAGGCTCCAACCTGCTATCGCACAGCTTACTCAGTCCTCTCCCCTCCCCAGTTAGCCCCTTTCACTCCCTGGTTCTCTAGATCCCTTTACCTTTAGCTCTTCTGGGAATGTAATTCTCTTCACGCACAGGGCAGAACAATTAGCTCTCCACTCCCTCCTCAGGTTGGGCTCCACCTCTGCATATTTGAAAATAGGTGTCGCTTTGCTAAACAAAAGGCATCTCCTCAGGAGCTCTGCCCTGTGCAACACTAAAGAACTGGCAGACTTGGCAATGTCAGTTTTTCTTTAATCCCCACTCTGTCCCTGTTTTCCTCCTCCCAAGCTCTGTAAGTGGAAGAGTTCAACATCGACACTCATTTTTCCATGAATAAGTGCTATCTAGCCAACTGCCATACACATCTCAAAAGGAAGCAGTGGTTAGTCAGTTCTTGATTTTTTAAATACTTTGTATTGAAAGATAAAACAGATACTGAAAGTGCAAATTTACAAGTGTACATCTCTATGAACTTTTATAAACTGGACACACCTGTGTAACCAGTATCCAGAACAAGAAAGAACATTACAAGCATTCCAGAAGCCTCTTTGCTCCCTCCGCCAATCAGTGTAATAATTTCTCATGACAAAGAGTTGTACAGGCCAGCATATGCTCTGTAACTAGGAGCAATGCAGTGAGTTATTTGTTTTTATTACTGTGTTGCATTCAATCACAAGGCACACACAAGGCACACTTGCTTATATTATTTGTATACATACCATTGAAAACGTAGTGATTATGTTAGTGTTGTGATTTAGGGGTTTGAGAAGGAAGAGAAACCTCCTAGGTCCTGTTCCTGGGACTTCTCAGAGCCCATCAGTCTTTCCTAGGTGGGGTTCTCTCCTAGTCACACAAGAGCCCAATTTCCATTGGGTTCCATGGGTATTATCTATTCTAAGTGATTATAATGCTCTCAGCAAAGCTCACACTAACTGCATATGAAACTTGCTCCCATAATCACCAGTACTGCCATTTTACACTGTAACCGTCTCAACATATATGAGACACTGAAGTGGTAGAATTCCCTGTCTCAGTGGATCTTATCCCTGGTAGTGCACTGCAATCATCTGAAAAATTACAATAATTTTTTAAAGAAGCTTATCTCCACCCTAAACCAATGACATCAGAATCTCTTGAGGGGAACCAGCACTGATAATTTTAAAGTTTCATGTATTTCTAAAGGGTTGAAGAGCATTGCGACTTTCAACCTTTTCTTGGAGGTCACTTCCATTTAGATTTTAAGCATATCAGCAACTCTAATTACATTCTCAAGGTGACTAAAAATGTAGCCCAAATTTGATTACCAACTGCCTTTTAAACATAGGGAAGGACATTTTCTCTCCCCCTCCCCCCTACACACACAATGAAGGGACTATCCACCAACTCCCAATTTCCTTCCAATGAGCGCTGGGCAGGAATGGTGAGATCACCTGAGATCCCTACAATGAAGATGTGATCGCTAGAGCCCACTTCCAGAGGAAGCTGAATCTTCTTCAGCATTGAAGTGTGTCATCATCTGGTTGCATTCACTCCAGGACATGCGGGCTACCTAAACAGAGCCGCACAAACAAGTGCTCTCTTGTCTCTGAAGACAGTTTTACTGTCAACAATCACCAGTGACTCACCAGCTACGTTTTGGTAGCTTGTGAGCTGCAGTGGTGATGTGAGGGGGTGAGTGAGGTGAAAAGCCTGGGGCTGCACAAGGTGGCTGGCAGGGACAGGGGGTATCCCAGAAGTTAGGTTCAGAAAGAGTCTAGAGAGAGGTGGAGGTATTGGCAGGGTTGTGGAGGGCTTTTCTTATGAAAATATCTGTTCCTGTTTCCTTTCATGTCATCATGTGCCCATATTCTCTGGCTTTCTCTATCATCAGGAAGTGTTGTGTTCCAAGAGATCTGCCTTCAGCACCTGAATGATGTAGTAACTGAAGGATGGGCAATAGCGTGAGAAGGTGCCCCAGAGGCCACACGTCACCTGGCCTGAGGCTCATACACAAATATGAAATTATCCCAAAATATATTTGACCCCTGTAACATCCTTTCCACAAGTTTCAAATAAAGGAATTGGAAATTCCACCTTTTCTTTCTTCCCCTTCTCTTCATGCTACTTGTTCCCTCCTCCTTTTAGTTGCTCATCAAGTTCCTTTTAACCTAATATTTTCCTTTGTTAAAGGCTAGGAGAACGGATGTCACATTAGGTAATTTACTTTAAATCTCCAGACTTCTAAGAGATGTTCTTGCTGGAAGAAAAAAGTAACCCTCTGATAAACTTCTCTTTAAGCCCGGCTTTGCAACCGGGCCCAAGGCAAACCATTCTCAAGGCATCTTTCCATAGTAAAATCCCTAGGGAATCACCAACCTGACTGATGAGACTGGCTGAATTAATAATATTAATAGCCATCATCAGTGAGGATCTGCTGGTCACCTGACACTGTATGTTCATCACATCATATAATACAATCAACATTTCAAGGCAGGTAAAACTCATCTCATTTTACAAATGAAGCTATGAAGGCTCAGAAACTCAAATGGCTTGCTTCAGGTCACAAAGACAGTAAATGACTGAATAAAGCTTTGAAACCAGGTCCGTCTGATTAGATTTTGCTTTCTTTCATAAACAAAGTTGACCCAGCTTTTACAACCCAGCTCAGGCCAGTTCTCCTTCAAGGTCTCACATGAAGAGAGTTACTTATTGCTCTCTGCCCAGGACCCTGTCTTCTTTTAGGAGATAGCTACCCGAAGCATGTGATGCGTTGGTTTTTGGCTCTTCTTGGATAATACCTTTATTTTATGAGGGACATACAAAAGCAGTGCCTTACCCAAGATTGATGCTGATGGTTAGGATTATAGGCACCTTGAAGAGAGGGAGAGATACATAGGTTGTTTTTAGAGGTTTGCTGAATGGGTCTTCAGTTGGCGAGTAAGGAAAACTCAAACTCAACCTGGCTTAAGGGAAAAGAAGATATACTAGCAAAATATGGAAAACATCAGAGAGAGAATGATGAATACAAAGCTTTATGGAAGTTAGAATATAGTACTTTAAATGAACTACAGCTATATCTCACACCATAGTTAAATCTCCAAAATATAAAACTGAATAAACATGTCAAGTTTCAGAAGTATCTGTGTAATTTGATAAAATTATAAAGTTCAAAAATCTATAAAAGGAGCTTAAGGATACACAATAGGATATGAAAAATATATATAATGTCATGTATGGGCATGGCAAACCTTGAATTCTGACCATCTCTGGGGTGAGGAGATATCAGGCAGGAGGACACAGGGTGTCTCAAATCTGTCTTTAATGTTTAATGCTTTATATTAAAAACATCTAAAGTATGATCCTTGACATATTTGACAAAACTAAGTGTTCATCCTATTATTATTCTCTATTCTGACCTGTATGTTTCAAATATTTCATGGTTTTTTTTGTGGACCAAAAGAGGCCATATGCTAAACCTGACAATCTTGGGAGACCTGCATGGCGGCCTTACAAGCTCCTAAACTTAAAGTAACATAAAGAATGGTCTGAAAATTGCCCTGACCAGTTTGGCTCAAAAGATAGAGCGTCAGCCTGCAGACTCAAGGGTCCCAGGTTTGATTCCGGTCAAGGGCATGTACCTTGGTTGAGGGCACATCCCCAGTAGGGAGTGTGCAGGAGGCAGCTGATTGATGTTTCTCTCTCATCGGTGTTTCTGACTCTCTATCCCTCTCCCTTCCTCTCTGTAAAAAATCAATAAAATATATTTAGAAAAAAAAAGAATGGTCTGAAATTAAAACTTATTAACTAAAAGCAATTTAAGGCAGGTAGTCATGTCTTCGGCCAGTGGTTCTCAACCTTCTGGCCCTTTAAATACAGTTCCTCATGTTGTGACCCAACCATAAAATTATTTTCGTTGCTACTTCATAACTGTAATGTTGCTACTGTTATGAATTGTAATGTAAATATCTGATACGCAGGATGGTCTTAGGCGACCCCTGTGAAAGGGTCATTCGACAGCCAAAGGGTTCGCAACCCACAGGTTGAGAACCGCTGTCTTAGGCTAAAATCTTCCCTGAGTAAAGTTAGTCTTTACCTTAATTAAGCCTGTCTGTTGTTTTTTTGCTTCTACAATGATATACTTTTGGAATGTCAAAGTAGTTTTTTTTTCTCAAACCCTGAAAGCACAGGTACTGCAACAGAACAGAGACCACAAATCCCCTCATAGTTATTGAATTAATTATTGACTGTTAACTATCCTGTACCCACTTATTGATTGATATATATATCAGAGCTTTCCCCACTTAACTTTCTCCCATCTATCCAACCTATCACCAATGGATTTCATGTAACCCACTTACGTCTTTTCTTTTGATTATGATGTATAAAATAAGATGCAAAACTGCCATTCTCCGGAGCATAATCTCAATACATTGAGATTTTGCTTCCTGGCAATTGTCTACAGTTTGACTCAAATAAACTCAGAAAAATTCTCTACAGGTTTGAATGTTTCTTACATTGACATTTTCAAAAGGGAATTTATTGGCTCATGGAACATAAAAATCTGAGAGCAACTAGCTCTATCCAGAGGAGCATTTTGTCAGGAGTTCTCTTTGTCCACATGTTGGCTCTACTTTTTTCTCTCTGGATTCTGTTCTTGTTCAGGCTCCTTACTGATGATAGCTAGAGGGCTCCCAATAGTTCTAGGCCCCATGTCCTAACCTTTCAGCATCTCTTATAACATGCACTTCTCCTGACAGTTTTAGTAAGAATTCTATAATTTCATCCCATTGAATCATGTGCCCATCCATGAATTAAATCCTTTTAATTGAGGGAGTGAGTTCATTAGCTAGGCCATGGTTATGTGCGACCTCTTGGAATTGCTGTGAAAGGTATCAGTTTTCCCAAAATGACATTAAGGAAAATGTTTCTCAAGGAAATTAGGTGCATGCTAAGAAGAGGAAATAGATTTGGGGTAATTAGAAACAACAGGTATATATCACAATGAGCCCTTTCACAAAGAAGTGCCTGTATGCTTTATCTATGATTATCTTAGAACAGTGCCTGCTGTGCTCTATCTGTAAGTAAAAGTGACTACAGGAAAATATAAATAAGTCTCATTTAGGAATATATTTATATATATAAACTCACAAATGTAATGTCAGAAAATAGAATTGGACAGTATATAAAGGAATAATTTACCAAAATCAATCAAGATATATCTTAGCATAGAATAATATAACAAAATCTATTAGTATAATATATTACATTAATAAATTATAAAAAATAACAAATAGTAGGTGATACTATAGTTATTCTCATTTAAATTAGGAACTAGAAAAAATGATGCTCATTATTATTTACTATTTTTTCTCAGCTAGTTAATGCATTAAAGGAGAAAGCCAATACTAAAGTTATCATAAATAGAAAGTGGGAGAATAGTTCTACCAATAAAAGACCAAAATAGGAAAAGTGGACAGAGTCAGTCTAGTTTATCAACAAGGAAAACCTAATCTAAAGAACGAGGACACAGACTTGCTTTGGAACAGGATAGTGGGAAGGTTAGTTACAGAGCCAAGTAGTTCTAAGAATTATCTCAGAACTAGAGAAAAAGAAGAACAAGACCCAGCCCACCGGAAAAGAGGCTGGCAGGAATGAAGCCGGAAGCAGGTTCCAGCCAGCTGGCTTGGTGTACCCATAGGACATGGAGTTCTCAAGTACTCTAGATAGAAGATAGATAGATATGGGCCCAGACTTGCAAAGTTGTGTATTTTTCAATACTTTTTGGTACTGGAACTGTAGACATACTTAACATAAGCACACTTAAGTGAGAGCAGCAGGATAAGTAAATTTGATGTAGTGCTGGGCTAGCCAATCATAGGTTCAGGGTTGGAGAGGGTAGGTAGCCTATTCCTAAATGGATATTTTTTGACAATATAACTGGGTTAAGAAATGGTTTGGGACAAACCCTGACAATTCCCTTCATGTATACCAAGGATTATGAATGGCATATCATAAAGTAAATAATTATGTTTTAAATACATTAATAAAAGATATTCTGTTGAAGTGTGAGCTTTTGCCATGGTAGATTGTCCTTTGTTACTCAATAGATCTAGCCATGTGAGTAAACTACAGGGCCAGAAATTCCAAAATTGAAAAGCCACTGATCAAAGGGTCAAGTTTCAGGGAAGAGGAAGTAAATATACTCCACCCTTTCTCTCCCACTGAATGAAGCTATAAAATTTGCAAAATGTATGGAGCCACTATTTGAAGACTCTGAAAAGTAGATAGTGGCATATGGCTTGCGGGAGAAGGACAGAATTTGAAATACCACAAAACCAGCAGGGAGTTTACCATTCTCCCCTCTTATATCTGCTATCTCACCTCAACGCACTGGAAGTGGGAAATGGAGCACAAAAAGAGCTCGGGAAGAAGTCTTCTTGTAGTGACTTAAGAGTGGAAAACGTAACTTCGAACTCAGAGAGAATGTGGAAATCTAACCTCTTCTTTTTTATTTATTTTTATTCTTTTGTGTCCTAGCCTCCAAATAGTCCTGTGGCAAGAAAAGTAGCCACTGGCAAGTGTAATAGGATAGTAAGAAGCTAGGAAAATTCCTGGGCGGGAGGAATAGGGAAACTGAGACAAGAAAATTAAAGAAGGACAAACAATTTAGGCAGCTTGCAGCCAGCTTGTAAACAGCAAGCCCTATCCCCTCCAACCAAGGAAGCTGATAAGAAATGGTTAATGTCTCTCTTCCCTAACTAGAGAATACACAGCTTAAATTACCCTGGAACTGCTAAGGCAAGGGGTGGGGGCGAGTGGAGAGAAGGGAGAGTTTTATCTCACCCACTAAACAAAGAAGTCAGCTTTCTTGGAGAAAGGGAAGAGAAGGAAGTTTTAGCTAATTGTTGATGGTTTTGTTTTTTTGTTTTTTTGCTTTTTTTATTGTCTTATTGCTTAAAGTATTACAAAGAGTATTACATATGTCTCCTTTTTTTCCCCGCCCTTGACAATCCCCTGGCCTCCCCTATCCCCCAGTGTCTTATGTCCATTGGTTATGCTTATATCCATGCATACAAGTCCTTCGGTTGATCTCTTACCCACCTCCCTCCTGCCTCCCAGCCCTCCCCAGCTTTCCAGCTGCAGTTTGACAATCTGTTTGAGGCAGCTCTGCCTCTGTATCTATTATTGTTCAGAAGTTTATAATGGTCTTTATTATCCATGAATGAGTGAGATCATGTGGTATTTTTCCTTCATTGACTGGCTTCTTTCACTTAGCATAATGCTCTCCAGTTCCATCCATGCCATTGCAAATGGTAAGAGTTTCTTCTTTTTTACAGCAGCATAGTATTCCATCGTGTAGATGTACCACAGTTTTCTAATCCATTCATCTACAGATGGGCACTTAGGCTGTTTCCAGATCTTAGCTATGGTGAATTGTGCTGCTATGAACATATGGGTGCATATATCTTTTCTGATTGGTGTTTCTGGTTTCTTGGGATATATTCCTAGAAGTGGGATCACAGGGTCAAATGGGAGTTCCATTTTTAGTTTTTTGAGGAAACTCCATACTGTCTTCCATAGTGGCTGCACCAGTCTGCATTCCCACCAGCAGTGCACGAGCATTCCTTTTTCTCCACATCCTCTCCAGCACTTGTCGTTTGTTGATTTGTTGATGATAGCCATTCTGACAGGTGTGAGATGGTACCTCATTGTTGTTTTGATTTGCATCTCTCGGACGATTAGTGACTTTGAGCATGTTTTCATGTCTCTTGGCTTTCTGAATGTCCTCTTTTGAAAGGTGTCTATTTAGATCCTTTTCCCATTTTTTGATTGGATTGTTTATCTTCCTTTTGTTAAGTTGTATGAGTTCCCTATAAATTTTGGAGATTAGGCCCTTATCAGATATGACATTGGCAAATATGTCTTCCCACGCAGTGGGCTTTCTTGTTGTTTTGTTGATGGTTTCTTTTGCTGTGCAGAAGCTTTTTATTTTGATGTAGTCCCATTTGTTCATTTTCTCTTTAGTTTCAACTGCTCTAGGAGCTGTATCAGTGAAGAAATTGCTTCTGCATATGTCTGAGATTTTGTTGCCTTTGGATTCTTCTAGAATTTTTATGGTTTCCCGTCGTACATTTAAGTCCTTTATCCATTTTGAGTTTATTTTTTGTGTATGGTGTAAGTTGGTGGTCTAGTTTCATTTTCTTGCATGTATCTGTCCAATTTCCCCAATACCATTTATTAAAGAGACTATCTTGACTCCATTGTATGTTCTTGCCTCCTTTGTCAAATATTAATTGAGCATATTGGTTCGGGCCGATTTCTGGGCTCTCTATTCTATTCCATTGATCTATATGTCTGTTCTTGTGCCAGACCAGGCAGTTTTGAGAACAGTGGCTTTGTAATACAGCTTGATATCTGGTATTGAGATCCCACCTACTTTGTTCTTTCTCAGGATTGCTGCAGCTATTCGGGGTCGTTTTTTATTCCAGATGAATTTTTGGAGAGTTCATTCTAGATCTGTGAAGTATGCCATTAGATTTTAATGGGAAGTGCGTTGAATTTATGGATTGCTTTGGGTAGTACAGACATTTTAATAATGTTGATTCTATCAATCCATGAACACGGTATGTTCTTCCATCTATTTATGTCTTCCTCTATCTCTTTTTTCAACGTTCTGTAGTTTTCTGAGTAGAGGTCTTTTACCTCTTTAGTTAAGTTTATTCCTAGGTAGCTTAATATTTTTGGTGCGATGGTAAATGGGATTGTTTTTTTAGTCTCTCTTTCTGAAAGTTCACTATTGGTGTATAGAAATGCCATAGATTTCTTGAGGTTAATTTTGTATCCTGCTACATTGCCAAATTCATGTATTAAGTCTAGTAGTTTTTTGATGGAGTCTTTAGGGTTTTGTATGTATAATATCATGTCGTCTGCAAATAAGGACAGTTTTACTTCCTCTTTTCCAATTTGGATGCCTTTTATTTCTTCTTCTTGCCTAATTGCAATGGCTAATACTTCTAGTACTATGTTGAACAGGAGCGGTGAGAGTGGGCATCCCTGTCTTGTTCCTGTTCTTAGGGGAAATGGTGTTAGTTTTTGTCCATTGAGTATGATGTTGAAAAGTTGAGTATGTTATTGAAAGGTACTTGTTTGTAGCCATTTCTATTTTTTGTGGCTGTTTTCTTTCTGAGCTTTTTATTTCTTCTTTTTACACCAGTCCCTTTAGCATTTCTTGCATTGCTGGCTTGGTGGTGATAAACTCCCTTAGCCATTTTTTGCCTGTGAAGCTTCTTATTTCCCCTTCAATTTTGAATGATAGCCTTGCTGGATAGAGTATTCTTGGATTCAGTCCTTTGCTTTGCATCACTTTGTAAATTTCCATCCATTCTTTTCTGGCCTGATGTGTTTCTGTTGAGAAATCATTTGATAGTCTAATGGGAGATCCCTTGTATGTAACTTTCCGTCTCTGTCTTGCAGCCTTTAAGATTCTCTCTTTGTCCTGAACATTTGCCATGGTAATTATGATGTGTCTTGGTGTGGGTCTTTTCGGGTTCACCTTGTTTGGGACTCTCTGTGCTTGTGTGACTTTTTTCTTCCCCACCTCAGGGAAGTTTTCGGATATTATTTCTTCCAATAGGTTTTCTAACCCTTGTTCCTCTTTCTGTTGTTCTGGCACCCCTATTATTCGTATGTTGTTTCATTTCATGTTGTCCCATAGCTCCCTTAGGCTCTCTTCCTGTCTTTTAATTTTTTTCTCCAATTGTTGATCAGTTTGGGTGTGTTTTGTTTCCCTGTCTTCTAATTCGCTAATTCGGTCCTCCGCTTCTTCTAGTCTACTGTTGAAACTTTCGATGGTGTTTTTTATTGCAGCTATATCACTCTTCATTTCTTCTTGGTTCTTACATAATTTATTAATTTTTTCATCTGTTTCTTCTTGCTTCTTGCATAAGTTGTTGATTTTTTCCTCCATCCGGTTTATGCATTCTAGGACCTTTAATCTGAATTCTTTTTCTGTCATGCTGCATGCCTCAGTTTCACTTATCTGCTTTTCTAGTGAGTCTCGTTTTCTTTCCTTTGGGGGTTTCTTTGTCTACCCATGTTTGATCTCATGGATATATCTAGATGTTGAGTTGTTCAGTGGCTGCTCCCTGGGTGGCAGTGGCTCCTCAGGCTGCGGTTACTCCTCGGGCAGTTGTGGTAGCAGCTGCTCCTCAGTTGGCAGCAGCTCCTGTGGTGGGTGCTGTTCACCGCTGTGGTGGCTCCTCTGGCTGGTGGGGGGAGGCTTCACACATAGCTGCAGAGATTCACTGGCACACTGGAACACGTAACAGATGTACTGGCTCAGCCTAGGCTCTGGGGACTCCCTACAGATAAAGCCAAAGTGGTCCACATGCTTTATACCCTATAAGCCTCTGGACTTTTCCTTTTCCTCTCCTCCGTGCCTAATCTCACTCTCCAGATTCACATCTTTAAATAATCTGGAAAACTGACTTTCTGGGCCTGGCTGTGTGGCTCAGTTGGTTGGAGCATTAACCCACACAACAAAAGGCTGTGGGTTTGATTCCCAGTCATAAATGTTGATTTTTTGTTGTTGTTGTTTATTTGTTTTACTGTGCAGAAAGTGAAAGTCTTGGTTTTATTCTTTTGTCTCACTAGCAAACATAGAAGTAAAGATCTCAGCCAACTGCTTTTTAAATTTATTTTTTTCATTTTATTTTTATTTAACTTTATTGTTGAAGGTATTATAGATGACACCCCTTTTCCCCCAATAGGCCCCTTTAACTTGCTCCTGCCCCTCCCCAGGCCTTCAGCACACAATTTTCTGTCCATAGGTTATGCATATAAGTTCTTTGGTTAATATCTTCCTCCTCCCCACACTTTCCCTCTGAAATTCATCAGTCTGTTGCATGCTTCAATGTCTCTGCATCTATTTTGGGCATCAGTTTAGTTTGTTCATTAGGTTCTACACATAAATGAGATCACGTGATACTTGTCTTTCTCTGACTGGCTTATTTCACTTAGCATAATACTCCCCAGGCCCCTGCATGCTGTCCCAAAGGGTAAGAGATCCTTCTTTTTTATTTTTTTATTTATTTTTAAAAATATATTTTATTGATTTTTTACAGAGAGGAAGGGAGAGGGATAGAGAGCTAGAAACATCGATGAGAGAGAAACATCGATCAGCTGCCTCCTGCACACTCCCCACAGGGTATATGCCTACAACCAAGGTACATGCCCTTGACCGGAATCGAACCTGGAACCCTTGAGTCCACAGGCCAATGCTCCATCCACTGAGCCAAACCGGTTAGGGCAGATCCTTCTTTTTTATAGCTGCATAGTATTCCATGGTGTAAATGTCCCACAGCTTTTTTACCTACTCATCTACTGATGGGCACTTTGGCTGTTTCCAGAACTTAGCTATTATAAATAGCACTGCTATGAACATAGTGGTTCATCTATTCTTTCTGATTGGTGTTTTAGAAATCTTAGGATATATTTCTAGAAGTGGGATGACTGGGTCAAATGGGAGTTCCATTTTTTAATTGTTTGAAGAAACTCCATACTGTTTTCCACAGTGGGGCTGCACCAGTCTGCATTTCCACCAGCATTATGGTTCCCTTTTCTCCACATCCTTGCCAGCATTTGTCATTTGTTGATTTGATAGTAGCCATTCTGACAGGTGTGAGGCAACTTCTCATTGCCATTTTAATTTTCATCTCTTTGATGATCAGTCACTTTGAGCATTTTTTATTGTATCTCTTGGCCATCTGTATATCATTTTTGGAGAAGTGTCTATTTAGGTCCTTTGCCCATTTTTCAATTAGATTGTTTGTCTTCATTTTGTTAAGTTGTATGAGTTCTTTATATATTTATATATTTATATACACCTTATTAGATGTATTATTGGCAAATATGTTCTTCCACACAGTGGTATCCCCTTTCAATTTGTTGATGATTTCTTTTCTTTTTTTGTTACAATATGAGCTGAAGTTTCATATTTCTTTATGAATACAATTTAAAAAAGAGAAGCGCTTGACATGAGCATCAAACAGGTCCTTAATCCACGTTTAAATCCTTGCCCACCAGCATGGCAGTCACAGGGTGCATACTTGCTTTGTGCTCTTGGTAGGTATGGATGGCTTGATCATAGGATTTGTCAAAGGCAGCCAGGTCCTTGAATAAGGATTATGTGAACTTCATTCTTCCTTGTTCAGTCACCATTTTTAGGGCCAAAGGAATTGCTTCCTCCCATTTCAATTGAATGCAGAGTTGCAACCATCTGAAACGTATTTCAGAATTGTTAATGGCATTTAAGTTGTACACCCCTCGCATTTGCTTTATGTGCCCCCATGGAAGAGGTGCTTTCTGAAGCATCTGTGCTAAAAATTCATTCAACTGATGAGAAGAGAGATCTTTCATGTCTGCTGAGTTGAATGAACTTAAATCATCTTCTTTGGCAGTAATCCATCTTTGACTTAAGGCAATACAAGCATTTGTCAGGGTCATATCATAATTGGGTTTTACAGGAGGCAGTCCAGGAGAGTAGAGCCAGGTGTTCCAGTCGACTTGATTGAGAATATCAACCTTACCTTTAAAGTGAGAATACAGGAAGTCCTTCCAGTCATCAGTGGTTATGCTCTGGTAGGAAATTTTCTCAACATAAGCCTTCAGGAATCCTAGGAAAACCTCTGGTCCTCCAAGAAGCTGCTCAAGGTAAAAGAGTAAAGTAAAGCCCCTTTTACAGGGAACTGAAGAATATGCGATATCAGGGTCTACATCAGGGGTCCTCAAACTTTTTAAACAGGGGGCCAGTTCACTGTCCCTCAGACCGTTGGAGGGCCGGACTATAGTTTTAAAAAAAACTATGAACAAATTCCTATGCACACTGCACATATCTTATTTTGAAGTAAAAAAACAAAACGGGAACAAATACAATATTTGTATTTGCATGTGGCCCGCGGGCCATAGTTTGAGGACCCCTGGTCTACATTCTCCAGATCGACCACAAGTTTGGTGAAAGGATGTGTATCCCCAAAAGTCTTTATTGAATTCTATAGTTCTCCCCATCCTCCCAGAGCATGAAAATGTCTGAACTTTTCACCAAACAACTGTCCGCAAATGTGGCATTCCAAGTACAGAGTATGTCCTTCATTTAACCAAAAGTGATCCCAAGTTTTGTTGGTCACTAGATTTCCTGTCCAACTATGAGATATTTCATGTGCAATAACATTGGAGAGTGACTTGTCACCTGCCAGCAGAGTAGGAGTTACAAAAGTGAGGCAAGGATTTTTCATGTCGCCATAAGGGAGGGATGGTGGCAGGACCAATAGGTCATACTGCCCCCATACGTATGGGCCTCCCAGATCTTCTGCAATTTTAAGCATAGATTCAGTCTCACAAAATTCTTAAGCTGACTTTTCCACCTGTTCTTTCTCAGACCATACCAATATTCTCGGGCCAATTTGCCTGCTTTCTAAAGCTCCAACAACTAAAGCAATCAAGTAGCAGGGAATCGGGGACTTTTTGGCTGAATCTGTGTATTTTCCTGCTCGGATCTTCTGGGTCCGGTGCTTCTCCATCCCGAATGGCACTCATAAGTGCTACCAGTTCTTTAGGGACGGACACCTCTGCACTGTAGGTTAATTTCAAGAAGGTGTGTCCTGGCAAGGAAGAACAGCTTGGCAGTGGATGGCCTGGCACTGACTAAAGAGATATGGGTGCTCCTTCCCGGAAGTTTGTTCAGGAGTGAGCCACTGAACGGCAGAAGATTTTGGCGATGTTTCAAAAGAAATTTCTATAACGACTTCTTGATTTTTGCTCAGAGCAATGGGAAGAGAGATTTCCATTGGTGATCCGTTGTAACCTTGTCTTTCTCCAAGAACATATTTGACTTCTTGTCCATTGATGACCACTTTTTCTATTTTAAGATCCTTTGTATCCAAAATCAGGCTGCGCAGATTGTCCTCCTGAGACTGGACTGTGAGCGCGGAGGTCCCAGTCAGCCCCCGGAGAGTGAAGGCGATGCTGCAGCGCAGATGGAGATGCTTGGTCTGGCAGACGGAGGCTGGAGTGGCCAAGGAGCACGTACCCACCACCTCTGGCATGGCTCTGGGGAGTCCCGCTGCACCCCTATCGGCACCCCGACATTCACACGGCTAGACAGCTTGACTGAGCTGTTGATGATTTCTTTTTCTGTGCAGAAGCTTTTGCTGTGCGGAAGCTTTTTAGTTTGATTTTTTCCCTTGCCCTAGAAGATGTATTGACAAATATATTGCTATGAGAGTTGTCTGAGATTTTGCTACTTATGGTTTCCTCTAAGATTTTATGTTTTCATGACTAACATTTGAGTTTATTCTTGTGTAAGTTGGTGGTCCAGTTTCACTTTTTTGCATGTACTTGTTCAAATTTTCCAACACCATTTATTTTATTTTATTTTTTAAATATATTTTATTGATTTTTTTTTACAGAGAGGAAAGGAGAGAGATAGAGAGTTAGAAACATTGATGAGAGAGAAACATCGATCAGCTGCCTCCTGCACATCTCCCACTGGGGATGTGTCTGCAACCCAGGTACATGCCCTTGACCGGAATCAAACCTGGGACCTTTCAGTCCGCAGGCCAACGCTCTATCCACTGAGCCAAACCGGCTTCGGCAACACCATTTATTGAAGAGACTGTCTTTACTCCATTGTATGCTCTTGCCTCCTTTGTCAAATATTAATTGAATGTAATGGTTTGGGACAATTTCTGGGTTCTCTGTTCTGTTTCATTGATCTATATGCCTGTTCTTGGGCCAGTACTAGGTTGTTTTTATTACCATAGCTTTTTAGTATAGTTTGATATCTGGTATGGGGATCCCTCCTACTTCATTTTTCTTTCTCATGATTGCTGCAGCTATTCGAGGTCTTTTTTAGTTACATATACGTTTTTGGAGTATTTGTTCTAGGTCTGTGAAATATGCTGCTGGTATTTTAATAGGGATTGCATTGAATCTATAGATTGTTTTGGGTAGTATGGACATTTTAATGATGTTAAATCTTCTAATCCAAGAACACAGTATATTCTTCCATTTGTTTGAATATTCATCTATTTCTTTTTTCAGCATCCTGTAGATTTGTGACAACAGGTATTTTACCTCCTTGGATAAGTATATTCCAAAGAATATTATTTTTGTTGATGTTGTTGCAATGGTAAATGATCTGGATTATTATTTTCTTTAGTTTCTTTTTCTGAGAGTTCATTATTGGTGTATAAAAATGCCATTGATTTCTGGATGTTAATATTTTATTCTGCTACATTGCTAACTTCATTTATTAAATTTAGTAGTTTTTTGTGGAGTCTTTAGGGTTTTCTATGTATAATATCATGCTATCTGCGAATAATGACAGTTTTACTTCCTCCTTTCCAATTTGAATGCCTTTTATGTTTTCTTCTTGTCTGATTGCTGTGGCTAGGAGTTCCAGTACTATGTTGAATAACAGTGGTGAAAGTGGACATTCCTGTCTTTTTCCTGTTATTAAGGGAAAAAGTTTTTGCCCATTTGAGTCTGATGTTGGCAGTAGGTTTGTCATATATAACTTTTATAATGTTGAGGTATGATCCCTCTATTACAACTTTGCTGGGAGTTTTTATCAAAAATGGGTGCTGTATTTTGTCAAACGCTTTTCTGAATCTATTGATATGGTCATATGATTTTATATTTCAATTAGTTTGTGTGATGTATCACATTTATTGATTTGTGAATATTGTATCAGCCTTGCATGCCTGGAATAAATCCCACTTGATCATGGTGTATGATCTTTTTAATATATTGCTGGATCCGATTTGATAATATTTTCTTGAGGATTTTAGTCTCTGTGATTATCAGGGATATTGGCCTGTAATTTTCTTTCTTTGTAGTGTCTTTATCTAGTTTTACAATTAGGATAATGCTAGCCTCATAAAACAAACTTGCAAGTCTTCCTTGCTTTTGAATTTTTTGGAATAGTTTGAGGAGAGTAGGTGTTAGTTCTTCTTTGAATGTTTGTTAAAACTTCCCTGAGCAGCCATCTGGACCAGGGCTTTTATTTGCTGTGTTGTTTTTTAATTATTATTACTGTTTCAATTTCATTAGTTTTATTGGTCTATTCAGATTTTCTGAATCTCCCAGATTCAGTTTTGGAAGATTGTATGTTTCTAGGAATATTCTTACAATCCAGTGTATTTCTGTGATGTCAGTTGTTACTTCACCTCTTTTGTTTCTGATTCTATTTATTTGGGTCCTCTTTCTTTGTTTCTTAGTGAGTCTAGCTAGCAGTTCATCAATCTTGTTTACCTTTTCAAAGAACCAGCTCTTGGTTTCATTGATCTTTTGTATTATTATTATTATTATTATTATTATTATTTTAGTTTCAATGCCATTTAGTTCTGCTCTGATCTTTATTATTTCCTTCCTTATACTTACTCTGGACTTTTCTTGTTGTTCTCTTTCTGTTTCAGTTGTAGGATTAGATCATTTATTAAAGATTTTTCTTGTTTCTTGAGGTGGGCCCGTAATACTATGAACTTCCCTCTCAGAACTGTTTTCACTGTGTCCCATAGATTTGGGATTGTTGTGTATTCATATTCATTTGTTTCAAGGAGTTTTTTCAATTTCTTCCTTTATCTCATTGGTAACCCATTCATTGTTTAAGAACATGCTATGTAACCACTATATGTTTGAATATTTTGGGGCAGCAAGAAAAAACTATATGTTCAACCATTGAGCCACACCAGCTGGGCCTCTTTTTATTATTACAGCAGTCACTTTAACATTTCTTACAATACTAGTTTGGTGGTAATAAACTCCTTTAGCTTTTTATTTTTGTTCAGGAAGCTCTTTATTTCACCATTTATTTTGAAAAATAGCTTTATTGGATAGAGTAGTCTTGGTTTTAGATACTTGCTTTTCATTACCTTGAATACTTCATGACTTCCCTAATAACTGTAGAGTTTCTATTGAGAAATCAACTGACAGCCTTATGGGAGCTCCTTTTTAAGTAACAAATTGCTTTTTCCCCCCTTTTTTTTTCTTTCTGCCTTTTAAAATTCTCTCTTTGCCTTTAATGTTTGACATTTTAATTTTGACGTGTCTAGGCTTGGGCCTCTTTGGGTTCTTCTTGCTTGGGACATTCTGTGATTTGTGAACTTGTGTGACTTTTTCCTTCACCAAGTTAAGGAAGTATTCTGCCATTTTTTCTTCAGACAGGTTCTTTAGCCTTTGCTCACTTTCTTCTCCTTCTGGCACTCCTATGATGTGGACATTGTTATGTTTCATGTTCTCCCACAGTTCCCTTAGACTGTCTGGTTTTTTAATTGTTTTTTCTTTTTGGTCCTGAGTGATTTTTTTTTCTAATTTACTGATCATATCCTTGGCTTCCTCTAGTCTGCTATTTATTCCTTCCACTGTATTCTTTATTTCTGTTATGTAATTCTTCATTTCCATCTGATTGTTTTTCATTGTTTCTATGTCTTTTTTTCATGCCGTTAAGCATCCTTATAATCATTACTCCAAACTCTACATTTGATAAATTCTTTATCTCCATTTCATTTAGGTTTTCTTCCAGATAATTCTTAGGTTCTTTCATTTGGGGCTTGTTTCTTTGTTTCTCCATTCTGGCTACCTGTTTTGGGTTTGTTTCTATGTATTGGGTAGATCTGCTATGACTCCCAGTCTTTTTGGAAGGTCTCTGGTGAAGGCCAATGTCAGACACTGTTTTTGACTGGCCCAATGTTGCCTGTTTGGAGCTATCAGTGAACCACAGCTGTGTCTCCCTCAGCTAGGGCTGGGTGCATTTGGAGAGGACCAAGGTGCACACCAAAGTCTGCTTTTACTAGCCCAGGGACCAGAGCAAATCAGAAAAGACTCAATGCACCCAGAGATCCACCTCTGCCTGCAGGCTGACTGTTATTCTCAGTCACTTAATGAGTCTCAGGCTGTAGACCACAGCAGGGCATAAACTCCTCAGGATGTGGTGGGAGGTTTTCCAATGTATGGGGGAAATTGCTTCCCACTCAGGCTAAAGCTGCCTGGATTGTAAAGGTCTGCCTGAGAAAGATGTCCTTGGCAGTATGGGAGAATGAATCAGCACAGGAATCTACATGGCTGTCCTATGAGCTTTATCCCCAGAGCCACTAACCCTGGATTCTCCTCACACAGTTCCAGTCCACTCTGAATTTCCAGAAATCTCTCCCTGGCGGACAGAAACCCTGTTGCTTTTCACAGCCAGATGTTATGTGGGCACCTTTCCCAGTTCTAGTTCTCTGTGTTGAGGATCCCAGTTTGGTGGTTAGACCCTGGATCACCCAGAGAGAACCTCTTGCAGCTGAGATATCCCTCTGGAACTTCAGTTGCTGCCAGTGGGAGCCTTGCCAGTCCTCTTGCACCTTCACAGTTTCTACCAAACTTGATATAGCCTCCTCTTTATGTCCTTAGTTATATAGGTTCTCTCCAGCTGGTCTTCAGTTGGTTGTTCAGGATTATTTTCCTATATTTTAGTTGTAATTCATATTTTATCCTGGGAGAATGTCAGTGTAGCTTCCACTTAATACACTGCCATCTCAAAATCCCCAGCTAATTGATTATTCACTCCTTAAACAGAGAAGCCAGCCACTCATGGCTTGTCAAGATAAAATTGTCAACTGCTTCTCATAAATTCTGGGAAAGCCATAAAAAGTAAAAGGGAGACCTTTAGATCTAGTCTGTAGCAAGATATCCAGCAAAAGAATTTAAAACCTATAGACATCCCTCTCCCTTCAACTCAGGGGGCTGGCCAGTAACACCTTTTCTGGTACCCATAACGCAATAGCAGGAAAAACTCAGGGAGAGAAAACGTCCTCTCTCTTTGGTGGAGATAGCAAGATATCAGGGCCAACTGACATTGCTGCTTTTTCTCCCTGGGTTCTCCCACCATTTGACCATGGACATGAATCAGTTATAAACGTGCACAACATATCAGGGTAACTATAGCCCTAACTTTCTGGCTGGAGGACTGAGAGAGGATCTATGGGGAATTAGAAAGTACTAGGCAGAATACCAAGAGGGAGGAGCTCAGGGAAATTACACTATACATTTGTTTATGAATTCCTGGGTAACCCCCCACTCACATAATTGGCTGTGATCCTATTTTAAAAACCAAAAATGGTAAGAGATGAACAAAGAGATACATCATTGCTCAGTATAAGATTGGCCATTGGGTGGTACATACACTAGATAGGTACAAATAGGCTCTGACAACTGAACTGATATTAAGAACCAGTTATCAGAAAGGGAGTTGGAACTTTTCCTGAACCTAGTCAGATAGGCTCATTGCTAAAACAAAATATCAACATTCTATCTATCTATCTATCTATCTATCTATCTATCTATCTATCTAAAAGCCTAAGAGACCGTCTGACCCGTAGCTATGATGTGCAATGACCACCACGGGGCAGACGCTCAACACAGGAGCTGCCAAGCAACAGCAACTTTGCAGAGTGCCTTCTTGCACTCCGGGACCCCTCGGAGGATGTCAGACTGCTGGTTTTGGCCAGGTCCCCACAGGCCAGGCTGAAGAACCCCACCTGCTGGAGGGACCCCGCTCACTCCCAGGTGCAGCCAGCTGGGGAGGGACCATGGGAGGTTGGCTCCAGGGCATGTCCAGCCCGTCTCGCCCAGTCCTGCCCCACTGGCCACTTTCTAATTAATTTACTTTCAATATGCATGAAACCATGCACCAGGTAACTAGTGTTTTAAATAAGACTCAAAGTCTCAGTATAATATTCAATATGTCCAGAATATAATAAAAATTTAGGCAGTTTATTAATTAGGAAAATTCAACTCAAAACGTCAATGAACAGATTCCAGTGCTGAAATGTCATGGGTCTTGAAATTATTTGACCAAGACATTAAAACAGCTATTTTAAAATGTTCTAGCAAGAAATAATAAACATTCTTGAATGGAAAAACAAACAATCTCAGATAAAAAGTAATATAAAGAAGTAGATAGCGCCCAACCAGGATGGCTCAATGGTTGAACGTCGACCTATGAACCAGAAGGTCACTATTCAATTCCCTGTTTAGGGCATATGCCTAGGTTGTGGGCTCCATCCACAGTAGGGGGTGTGTACAGGAGGCAGCTAATCAATGATTCTCTCTCATCATTGATGTTTCTGTCTCTCTCTCCCTCTCCCTTCCTCTCTGAAATCAATAAAAATGTATTTAATAATAATTTAGAAAAAAGAATGAATAAAACACAGTGAAAAACTAGATAGGTACAAATAGGCTCTGATTATTAGCAGAATAGAGATGTCAGAGGATCAACAGAAATTATCCAATCTGGACAACAGAGATTAAAAAAAATAAGATAGGAAAAAATACAGCATAAACTGGGGACAATAGAAAAATCCTAACATTCATTAGAACCTATGGGAAAAGAGTCTAACATTGATGTAATCAAAGTCTCAAAAGGAGAGAATAAGGGGTGCTGAAAAACTAAAGAAAAAGTGGCTAAAAATTCTGAAATTTGGCAAAAGACATAAACTTACGGATTTAAGAAAATCAGCAGACTCTTAACAACTGGATAAACCCAAGAAAGTCCATTCCTAGACACATTATAAAATATATATTAAAGACAAAGAAAAAATCTTGAAAACAGCCATTGCTGTTCATTGCCTATAGAGGGAAAATGATTCAAATGGCTGTGGATTTTTTAAAATCAGAAACCAGGGAGCCCAGAAAGAAGTAAATCAGTTTTCAGGTGCTGAAAGAAAAGAACTGTCAACCAGAAATGGTGTATCTGATAAAAATATCCTTCAGGAATAAAGGCGAAAGAAATATAATCTTATAATAAAAAAAGTATTCATTGCCAGGAGACTTGATATGAAGGAAGTTTTTCAGATAGAAGAGAAATACTGTTATAAGAATATTTGGAATATCATTAATTAAGGAAAAGCAACAGAAATGATAAATATCGGGATGAATGCAATAAATTATTATTCTTTTTCCAGAGTTCTTTAAAATATGTTTGATGTTTGAATGCAAAAATTTTAACAATGTTTGATGGGGACTTCAATGTATGCAGATGTGATATCTAAGATAAATAGAAGATAACTAGAACATAATAGGGAGAGGTAACAGGGATCTGTGTTTGTAAGATTTCTACTTTTTCTACTGCAGGAGGCAGCAGATCAATTATGTCCCTCTCTCATCGATGTTTCTATCTCATCGATGTTTCTATCTCTCTATCCGTCTCCCTTCCTTTCTCTCAAAAATCAATAAAAACATATTTTTAAAAAGATGTGTAGGCATTTTCTGTGGATTGGCAGCTCTGGCTCCATTTTAAAGTGGTTCCCTTTATTATTTTTTACACATCTAGCAATGGAGCTTCAAAATACATGAAGCAAAACTGATAGAAGAAAAAAGGAGAAATAGATCATTATTCCTCTCTGACAGTAGATAGAAAATCAGCCAGCACATTAAAAAATTAAACAACACTATCAATCAACTGGAGCGAATTGACATTTATAAAACACACCACCCCAAACCCGTAGAATATTCATTCGATTTCAGTTGTACATGGAACATTTAACAGGATAAACCACATCCTCAGTCACAAAACAAATCTTAAATTTAGTATAGTTGAAATCATAGAAATGGTTGTCTGACCACAATGAAATCAAACTAGAAATCAATAATGGAAAAATAACAGGATGATCTACTAATACATGGGAATTAAGCCACAAACATTTACATAATTTGTGGGTCAAAGAGAAAGTCTCAAGGGAAATAAAATGTTTTCAAATGAAACAAAAGAAGAGTATAGCACATCTAAATTTCTGGGATGCTGCTAAATCAGTGCTTAGTAGGAATTTTCCAGTATTAAATACTTCTATTTAGAAGGAAGATAACAAATCGTTAACCTAAACTTCCTTATGTGAAACCAGAAAAACAAGAAAAATAAATCTAAAGTAAGCAGAGTGAAGGAAATAATAAAGATAAGAAGAGATATAAATGAAAGTAGTAACAAAAACTAGAGAAAAATCAATGAAGCTAAAAGCTGTTTCTTTGAAAAAATTAATAAATGTGATAAACCTCTAGCAAGAGTGACAAATAAAAACAAGTTTGAAGTCACAAATTACCATCTATCAGAGGAAAAAAAGAGGAGAACACACTATATACCCTGGAAAGGATAATTGCTCACGTAAATTCAAGAGCTTAGATTAAACGAACTAATTCCTCAAAAAACACAAACTACTAAAACTAATCCATGATGAAATAGATAACCTGAATGATTCTATAACTATTTTACATAACTAATTCCCAGTTAATAAATTTCTGAAATAGAAATAGCTAGCCTCAAATACTTTTACTAATACATTCTACCAAACAAGTAAAATAGAAATATCACCAATTTTACTCAATTTCTAAATAAATAATATCAATAAAAAATAACCTCCCTAAAAATAAAAACACCATGCCTGAATGGTTTCACTGGTGAATTCAACCAAATATTTAAGAAAGAGTTAAGTTCAAGTTGAGCTTAATTCAATTCTCCACAATCTCTTCCAGAAAACAGGAAAGAGGACACTTTTCTAACTCATTTTATGAGGCCAGCATTACCTTAAACCAAAACTAGACAATCACAGTACTGACAAAGAAAAGTATAGACCAATTTCTTCTAAAACTGTAGACACAAAAGTTTTAAAGAAAATATTAGCCAATTGAATCCAATAATATATTAAAAAATAGTACACTTAAGCTAACTGTAGTTTATCTGGGAATGTAAAGGTGGTTCGATAGTAAAAAAATCATTCAATGTAACTTCCTGTCTTAACAGGCCAAATGTTCATACCAATTGATGCAGAAAAGCATTTGGTTGACCAAATTCAACAACCATTCATAATAACATCTCAGAAACATTTAGTAGAAGAAAAATTCCTAAACTTCTAGTCAGAATTTCCAAAAAATGGAAACAAATGTTCCTCAATGGATAATGAATAAACTCACTACATTACAACCATACAATGGAATCTACACTAATAAAGGAGAAACATGCAAATTGGTGTCACTCCACTATGCCCACCAGCCAATCAGGATGAGTATGAAAATTAACCCAACAAAGATAGTTAATTTGCATATGCAGGCATGGAGTGAAGACTGAAGGCTCTGGCGTGAAGACTGAAGACTGAAGGCGACTGAAGGCTGAAGACAACTGAAGACTGAAGAGGCTTGGCTTCTCCACTGTGGCGAGAGCGAAGTCCTGGGTCCTGGGTGCTGGAGGAAAACTGGTGCTGGCAGCCAGGGGAAGGAAGGCCTATTGCATGAATCTCTTTGTGCAATTGGCCTCTAGTCTATATAATAAAAGCCTAAGCGATCACTATGGTGGAATGACCAGAACGACCAGTCGCTATGATGTGCACTGACCACCAGGGGGCAGATGCTCAATGCAGGAGCTGCCCCCTGGTGTCAGTGTGCTCCCACACCAGGAGCGCTGCTCAGCCAGAAGCCAGGCTCATGGCTGGCAAGCGCAGCGGCGGTGGTAGGAGCCTCTCCCACCTCCGAGCTGTAAGGAGCAGCCAGCAGGTAGGTGGTAAGGAGCGAGGGATCCTGGATTGTGAGAGGG
Organism: Myotis lucifugus; assembly: GCF_000147115.1. Lineage (NCBI taxonomy): Eukaryota > Metazoa > Chordata > Mammalia > Chiroptera > Vespertilionidae > Myotis > Myotis lucifugus. The sequence continues at coordinate 462,240 of NW_005871077.1, read as the reverse complement.
ATGTCCGACTTCTGGCTTAGGCCTGATCTCTGCAGGCCAGGCTGAGGGACTCCCCCCCCCCCCTGCCCCCAGTGCACAGATTTTGTGCACTGGGCCTCTAGTGTTAACTATAAAGAGGAACAAACTATTGGTACGTGCAATAATTCATATGTATCTCAAAAGCATTATTCTGAGTAAAAAAATAACTGGTCTCAAAAGTTTGCATACATATTATTTAATTTATATGACATTCTCAAAATGATAAAACCATAAAAAACAAAGCAATGGTTGCCAATGGTTGCTTTGGTGGAGCATGTGAATATAAACGGATGGCATAAGGGAGTTTGGAGGAGGAGATGGAACTGTTTTGTGGTAGTGGCAACACAAATTCATGTGTTAGAATTCATAGAACGGTACACCAAAAACATCATTTATTCCCCTTCCAACTAGAAGGGAAATGACAACAACAACAATAGAATCAGCTATCTTGGATCCAGAAATGGAAGCTACAAGTTGAGTTTAGCTTGGGTCTGAGTAACCACCTAGAATACAGCCATCTAACCACTCTGTATTGCCTTGTATGTTTGCACAATTAAGTGGGAGAGAAATAAGCATCTTATTTAAACTACTCTATTCTGAGATCTCTTTATTACAACAGCATAGCCCTATTTTGATAAAAACTCTCAGGAAAGTGGGAATAAAGGGAGCACATCTCAACATGATAAAGGACATATATGACGAACCTACAGCCAACATCATACTCAATGGGCAATAACCAAAAGTGTTTCCCTTAAGAATAGGAACAAGACACTCTTGAACACTGAGCCTCTGGTGCACTGCATGAATTCTTGCACCGGTGGGGTCCCTCTGCCTGGCTGGTGATCGGGGCCAATCAGGACTGTCTCACCCAGTCCCAATTGGGGCTGATGGGGGCAGGCCAGCCAGGGAGGGATCATTGGAGGGCTCCAGGGCATGTCTGGCCCATTTCACCCAGTCTTGATCGTCCAGACCCCAGCAGCAAGCTAACCTATCAGTTGGAGTGTCTATCCCTTGGTGGTCAGTGCGCATCATAGCAACTGGTGGAATGGTCAAACGAACCATTGAATGAACAGTCGGACACTTAGCATACTATGCTTTTATTATATAGGATGGTACTGGAAGTCCTAGCCACAACAATCAGACAAGAAGAAGAGATAAAAGGTATATCCAAGTTCGAAAGGAGGAAGTAAGACTGTCATTATTTGCAGATAACATGATATTGTACATAAAAACCCTAAAAACTCCACCAGGAAACTACTAGACTTAATAAATGAATTTGGCAAGGTAGCAGGATACAAAATTAACATCCACAAATTGTTGGCATTTTTATAGACCAATAATGAACTCTCAGAAAGAGAAACTAAAAAAGCAATCACATTTACTATTGCAATAAAAAATATAAGATACCTAGGAATAAAGGTAACCAAGGAGATAAAACACATGTACTTGGAAAACTATAGGACAGTGAAAAAAGAAACAGAGGAAGATACAAACAAATGGAAGTGTATACCATGTCCATGGATTGGAAGAATTAACATCATTAAAATGTCTATACGACCTAAAGCAATGTATAGATTCAATGTAATCCCTATTGTAATACCAATAGCATACTTCACAGAGCTAGAGAAAATACTCCAAAAATTTATATGGAACCATAAAAGACCCTGAATAGCTGCAGCAATCTTGAGAAAGAAGAACGAAGTAGGTGGGATCCCAATATTGAATATCAAAATATATTAAAAAGCCATTATAACCAAAACAGCCTAGTACTGGCACAAGAACTGGCATATAGATCAATGGATCAGAAGAGAGACCCTAGAAAATGACCCATACCATTACATTCAATTAATATTTGATAAAGGAGGCAAGAACATACAATAGAGTCAAGACAGTCTCTTCAAAAATGGTGTTGGGAAAACTGAATAGACATATACAAAAAGATGAAACTAGACCACCAACTTACACTATATACAAGAATAAACTCAAGATGATAACAGACTTAAAAGTAAGGCATGAAACCATAAAAAATCTTAGAGAGAACATAGGCAGTAAAATCTCAGACATCTCACATAGCAATATGTTTACCAATACATCTTCGAGGGCAAAGGAAACTAAGGAGAAAATAAACAAATGGGACTACATCAAAATAAAAAGCTTCTGCACAGCAAAAGAGACTACCATCAAAATGAAAAGAGAACCCACTGTATGGGAGAATATAGTTACCAATGATACATCTGATAAGAGGTTAATATTCAAAATAGGCAAAGTACTGATACAACTCAACAAAAGGGCATACCAATTAAAAAATGAGCAGAAAACCTGAATAGACATTTCCCCAAAGAGGACATACAAATGGCCAAGAGGCATATGACAAAATGCTCAGTCACTAATCATCAAGAGATGCAAATTAAAACAACAATGAGATATCATCTCACACCTGTCAGAATGGCTATCATAAAAAAATCAACAAACAAATGCTGGTGGGAATATAGATTGGTGCAGCCACTGTGGAAAACTGCAAGGAGTTTCCTCAAAAAATTAAAAATGGAACTTCTGTTTGACCCAGTGATCCCACTTCTGGGAATATATCCTAAAAACCCCAAAATATCAATCAGAAAGAATATATTCACCCTATGTTCATAGCAGTGTTATTTACAATAGCTAAGATTTGTGAAACAGCCCACGTACCCATTAGTAGATGAGTGGGTAAAAAAGCTGTGGTACATGTATACCTTGGAATACTATGCAGCTGTATAAAAGAGGGCACTCTTACCCTTTGGGACAGCATGGAAAATATTATGCTCATTGAAATAAGCCAATCTGAGAAAGACAAATTACCTTACTTATTTGTGGAATCTAATGAACAAAATGAATTGACCAACAAAAGAAGACCTGAAGCATGAAAGCATGGAACAGACTGACATACTTCGATGTGGGGTTGGGTGGGTAAGAAGAGATAAACCAATGAACTTGTATACTTATATACATAGCCCATGAACATGGGCAATAGGGTAGTGAAGATCTGAGGGGTGGTAGGGGCTGGGAGGAGGGAGGTTAAGGGAGATATCTGTAATACTATAAACAATAAAAATATATTAAGAAAATAAAAAAAAAATATTTTTTTAAAAAAAAGGTGAGCAAGAGAATCTTACAAAAAACTGAGAAGTGGATTTTTTAAAAAAGATTTCGGGAAACCAAGATGGCAGAATAGGTAAACACTGGAAATTGCTGCCTCGCACAACCACTTCAAAAATACAACTAAAAGACAAAACGGACATCGTCCAGAACCACAGGAAGGCTGGCTGAATGGAAACTCTACAACTACAAGGAAAGAGAAAAGCACACTGAGATTCAGAGGAGGTGCGGAAGTAAAGTGCAGAGGTACGAAGGCGCTCATGGAAAGGGCTGGCAACTGAGGACATGGTTGTTTTTTTCAATCAGGAGGGAGACACAAGCTCCCGACTGCTCTGAACTCCAGTTCCGGACGAGTCTCTGGGGACCCAGACTCATACGAGGAGAAACTGGACTGTCTGGCATCGGTCGGAACTCAAGGGCGGCTTTCTCTCAGAGGTACTTGCAGCGATTACCGGGACACTGAGACATGGGGCCTCTTAGGGCAGGGCTGAGGATCAGCCATAGCTGTGCGAAAAGGCTTTTGCATATGAATGGTCTGGCTCTTTGCAATCTGAAGTGACCTAATAAACTGCAGCTGGGTCAGAGAGACCCAGAACTTCCAAAAGAAGGCCAAGGCCCCACAGAAGCTTGCACTGCTTCACAGCTGGGCCTCATCTAGGCACCTCCAAACCCCAAACAAAGAAGAGGAATCTTCAGATCTCTCCATAGCTCCTACTGGGTAGCCTCAGACAGAGGCTAAATTAGCACCTCCTTAGAGATCCAAGAGCCAGTGTACCCAGTGGTCAGAGTGGGACCATCCAGATTACAACGCCTCAGATCCATAAGGGACACACTCAGGGGGCAGACTCAGTGAGCACCAAAGCCCTACTAAAGCAAGTATTGCCCCAGAAGGGTGTCTCCAGCACAGAAGTTCTCCTACTGTAGACACAGCTGATTCTCACAGCCAATTGGCCTGGAGGTCAATTCCTCCCAGTGATACCTACAACAATCAAGGCTTAACTACAACAAGACTGTGCACAAAGCCCACAAAGGGGTGCACCAAGAGTGTCCACCTCAGGTAATTGGGGAGGCTGAGCCACTGGGCCCTATAGGACACCTAGCACAGAAAGCCACTCTATCAACACAGGGAAGCAGCCAAAATGCAGAGACAAAGAAACAGGTCACAAATGACAGAAATGGAGGAAAGCAAATGACTGGATATAGAGTTCAAAACCACACTTTTAAGGTTTTTCAAGAATTTTCTAGAAACCACCGATAAATTTAGTGAGACCCTCAAGAAATCTAGTGAGACCCTCAAGGTTATGAAAAAGGACCAACTAGAAATGAAGCATATTAAATATGCTAGAAATATTCTAGAAATAAAGAATATTATACAGAGTTCCAACAGCAGACTAGAGGATCACAAGAATCAAGTCAAAGATTTGAAATACGAAGAAGCAAAAAACACCCAACTGGAAAAACAAAAAGAAAAAAGAATCAAAAAATATGAAGATAGTGTAAGGAGCCTCTGGGACAACTTCAAGCATACCAACATCCGAATTATGGGGGTGCCAGGAGAAGAGAGAGAGCAAGATATGGAAAACCTATTTGAAGAAATAATGACAGAAAACTTCCCCTACCTGGTGAAAGAAATAGACTTACAAGTCCAGGAAGCGTAGAAAACCCCCCAAAAAAGG
>NW_005871077.1:438903-457249 GCF_000147115.1 Myotis lucifugus | reverse complement strand
TCAGCTGATTTCTCAACAGAAACTTTGCAGGCCAGAAGGGAGTGGCAAGAAATATTCAAAGTGATGAATGCCAAGAACCTACAACCAAGACTACTTTATCCAGCAAAGCTATCATTCAGAATTGAAGGTCAGATAAAGAGCTTCACAGATAAGAAAAAGCTAAAGGAGTTCATCACCACCAAACCAGTATTATATGAAATGCTGAAAGGTATCCTTTAAGAAGAGGACGAAGAAGAAAAGGTAAAGATACAAATTATGAACAACAAATACACACCTATCAACAAGTGAATCTAAAAATCAAGTGAATAAATAATCAGATGAACAGAATAAACTGGTGAATATAATAGAATCAGGGGCATAGAAAGGGAGTAGACTGACTATTCTCGGGGGGGTAGGGGTGCGGGGGGTGTGGGAAGAGACTGGACAAAAATCGTACACCTATGGATGAGGACAGTGGGCGGGGAGGGGGGTAAGGGCAGAGGGTGGGGTGGGAACCGGGTGGAGGGGAGCTATGGGGGGAAAAAAGAGGAACAACTGTAATAATCTTTACAATAAAGATTTAATTAAAAAAAAGAAGTGGCCAAGAAGTAGTACAAAATTTAAGAGAATATAGTGTTGCCAAAGTACGTCGATGATGTTCCATGCATCATCAATAAATCCAGGCCTGGTTCTTAAAATTTTATTTTTAATTTTTTAATCTTGTTGTGAATAGTATCATGCAACAGTTCTCAAACGTTTTTGTTTTACAAATTATTGGATACTTTTACAAATATTGAGGACTCTAAAGAGCTGGTATGTAGCTATATTGTTAATATTTATTCCAAAATTTAAATATATGTATTAATTCATTTAAAAAATAGGCCTATTACTAGTTATATTATGTATTTCTGAAAATAATTATTTTCTTTTCTTTATTTTTATTAAAAATTTTATTGATTTCAGAGAGGAAGGGAGAGGGAGAGAGAGATAGAAACATCAATAATGAGAGAATCATTGATCGGCTGCCTCCTGTACGCCCCCTTCCTGGATGGAGCCCACAACCTGGGCATGTGCCCTTGACAGGAATCAGACCAGGGATCCTTCAGTCCGCAGGAAAACGCCCTACCCACTGAGCCAAACCAGCTAGGGCTGAAATTTTAGAGTATTCTACTCTCCCAACTCAGCGCTTTCTCAAGTACCCCAGGGAAGCAGCGTTAGGTTAGGGTTGGGGAGCAGGAGAACCCCGGGCAGTCTGTGGACTCACACAAGGCTTCCCCCATTTGCGCTTGCGCAAGGGATGCCAGGGACTATCTAGGTTTGCGCAGGCGCAGAACTACCTCCGGGCGGAAGTAGGGCTTCAGCAATCTAAATAACCCCTGGGAAAAGAAGGTGGCGGCCGCGGAGCAGTGCGCCTGCACGGGCAGCTTTCCCTGGTGAAGGGTCGAGGGCCAGACAGGGGCGGCTGGGCTCGGAGCCGACGAGGGTCAGGATGGATGAGGACGTGCTGACCACCCTGAAGATCCTCATCATCGGCGAGAGTGGCGTGGGCAAGTCTAGGTGAGGCGGGACTGCGGGCCGAGCCGGGGGCGGCGGGGCCTTTTCTGCCTCCGTGGCCGCTGTCTCTCGGCGACGGGAACGGTAACCGGCGGCGGCCGCTCCGCTCGCGCCCTGCGGGGTCTCTCCGAAGCTCGCGGTCCGGAGGCCCTGCGCCCCGCGCCGCCCGGGTTCAGGGCCTCTGCCAGGCCCGAGTCCCGTGGATGGCTTTCCCGTCTGGCTCACCATGAAAACAGTTCCCGGGGCCGGCCGGGCTGCTGGCGAGGAGCACAGGGCGTGGCGGGCAGGTTTGGGCCCGAGTCCGGCCGAGTTTAGGCCCGAGTCCTGCCGAGCGCGAGACCTTGTCTAGGCCCCTCGAGTTCAGGGGACCTGTCACCCCGCGAGTTAAGCATTGTAATGTGATCACTTTGGGATTTCTCTGGCCTTTGTCTAAATATGTAATGTTCTTCGCAGGAAGTTTCGTGGCACCTTAGGTCACATTCTTGGCCCATTTTGGTGCACCCCATTGCGTGTGTGTGTGTGTGTGTGTGTGTGTGTATATAATGAGTGAGCTGTGAAAGAACTCTTTGGTCTTCTGACTACTTGAGTCAATCCCTTTGGTCTAAGATGAGAGAGCTTAAGGTGTAGGCCACCTTTGAAAATAAAGGGTAATCGTTAGTTCTCATTCTGCCGCATCATATAGAGGTAGAAGAACAAATTAGTGTGTCTCTTTTCTTCCTTGACACTTCCTTGGGGAAATAACATCGACAGTCGTTAGAGTTGAGTATAAAGTAAGATGTGGAGCTGGGTGGGTATTACAAGAGGGAAGTGATTTCATCCAGGTCTTAGAACAAAGTTCTCCCTGTGAAGTTCTTCTTGCCATTTGATTGTGAGTAGGTTATATTCTAGGGTGCCTTGATCTTAAACAATATTCAAACTTCAGGAGTTGTAAGCAATTTCACAGTTTAGCAATACCTCCTGGTAAACTTATCTTTGAAGTTACTTCATAAAGTCTTACTTTTTTAGATACCTAAGTTTGACATCTTTTTCTGTAGTACATTCTGAAATTTTATATGTTTTTAAAACATGACAACACATTTTCATAGTTTTCCTCATTTAATGTACTCTGTATATACTGGACTAAGGGACTTGCACATAAGGAATAAATTACTGAAACACTATGGGCTACCCAAAAAGTATGATGTGTGTGTGTGTGTGTGTGTGTGTGTGTGTGTGTGTTTTAGGGCTGAATAAAATAATTTTATGATCACCATCTATTATGTTTGAGCTTTAAAAAGCTAGTTAACATATTGAATATTGTCTTAATAGGAATTCCATAGCCTTGTAACCTTTCTTTTTTTCTTGAGATCTGACTCTCATTTAAGTTAAGGCCTTTGAAATTGCTGATTTTGAAGTCATTAATAGTTGAATGTTATTTCATGTGATCCAACCTAATACATGGTTGGTTGGCACTTCTTCTAAATGTGTTGGATAGATGACTAGTTAAGCTGTGTTATAATTTTCTGGAAGGTTAACTGGAAGTACAGTATTTACCTAATTGTGGTTCTTCCTCTTTAGAGTAAAATTTGTTAAGTGTAATTATTGGCTTCTTTGGTTCCCTTCTCTCATACAAACTTATTTGGATCTAATCTGCTCCCAAAATTTTTCTCAGTACTTCGTGGTGAGTTATCAATTGCTCACTACAAAGTTTTAACACTTTTAACTGTCTCTTTCAAGGGAGAATTGCATTTAGGAAGAAAGCTGGCTTATTTTTTCTAGCTAGATATATATTATTGTATATGTAATGTGTAATGGAAAACAACACTTATCTTTCTGGATAAGATGAGAATAAATAACTCTACTAAAATGGGAGCCTATGCTTTTTAAGGTGAGTTAGTACAAAACATATGTCATGGGTATAATCTTAAAGGCTTCTTCTAACCAGTAGTTCATTTATATTTCTTTAGAGATTTAGAGTTAGTGGAAATGAGATATCACTTGTGTTGTTGAGAAATCATTGCACAACAAAGGATATCTTAACTAATTCAAATTAGTGGATTAAATTTTCAGTTTATTTCAGACTCTTGCAGTGTAATAAACATGTCTGTTAACAACCAGGAGATTAGGATTAAGAAACTAGTGCTGCCACTTGGTGTGACCTCATGTGTGATACTTGAACACTCTAGACTTTCTTCATTTGAAAAATGAAGTTGGAATAGAAATCTCTCAAACCCTATTTAATGTTAAATGTATAAGATTCTTTGATTCTAGGGCTAGCTAGCCAGGGTGAAATAAAGACGTTGAAAAGTGTTTCAGAGACTAGAATGGATTCTAGAGATCTATTATCCAAGTTGCTGCCTCTCCTGTGTCCCTTGTATCCCCATCCTTTTTGGCTAATTTAACTTGTAAGTTGAGAAATGCAGATTACTTATCTCACTATCTATAATAATAAAAGGGTAATATGCTAATTAGACAAGACATCCTTCCAGATGTCCATCCGGACAACCTTCCAGATGTCCTTCCAGACAACCTTCTGGACGAAGCTGGGGCTGCCAGGGAAGCCTGGGTCCTGGGTACCTGCCGGCAGCCGGAGGGAAGCTGGTGCCAGCAGCCGGGGGAAAGAAGGCCTACTCTTACATGAATTTCGTGCATTGGGCCTCTAGTTTATTATAAATTTGATCTCCTCTTAGTGGAGTGGTGGTAGTTACTCCTTCCATCTTTAGCTCTGCATGGGGAGTGTTTTGCTTCTTTTTTTTTTTTAAATATGAAGGCGTAGACACTTTAGAGCACTGGTTCTTAATCATTTTCAAGTTGTGGATTCCTTTCAAAATCCAATAGAGATATGGACTCTCTGCCTACAAGAATGCATGCATAGAATTTTGGATGCATTTTGAGGTACCAGTGTATCCCTGGCTAAGATCTGCTGATTTATATTAAGAACCTGTTTTAAAATTTGTTACTTTGCACCATACTAATTCCTTGCCTTTCCTGACAAAATATCATTGAAGACAAGGGATATTGTAAGAATTAGCAATTAACGTAAGAAAAACCCCTGGCTCCTTGTCTGGCACATTGTCTATGTTCAGTAAATAATAGCCAGTGCCATTGTTATTTATATTATTCAGGTATTGTCATTATTACCACGACTGCTGCTCTAAAAGGTTATGTTAACCTATGTTTTTGTAATATTTTCTGTGGTGACCAAGTATAGATACATGCCTTTTCTAATCTCAAATTATGGATAACTGAAATTTTTAATGACATTTTCACTTTTATTAAAGTTTAATGTTGGAGAGAGAAGAAAATTTTTGTAAGTATTTTAAGATTCTTAATTACTGCTCTCACCTAATTCATGTTGAAAGTAAGTAAAATTAGTTTTAGTCAAGTGGGCTCAATGTTAAGTAGAAAAATCTACAATTTGACTCTTCTTTGCTTTTTAGGTGCTGATTTTTATGGTAAACACAAGAAAGCAAAATTAAGAAAAGGACAGTTAATCCTTCAAATACAATCAATGATACTGGGCTTAGGAATTCTCAGGAGGCCACTATGTTTTGCAATATACTCTGTGGACCCAAAAAAAAAAAAAAATCTCTAACAGCAATAATTGCAGCCTATAGAAATATTTTTGTACAACTCAAGACATCTGATATCTGTTGCCTTAATTTTATTATTGCAAGCAGGTCAATAGAACAGTCTTGTCCTACTTTCGGAGGTAATGTGAAGGAAGATTGATTAACTGTATAAATCTAGGGCTTTAACAAAAGCTTAGGCTTTATTTTTGAAGAGCTTCTAATAACTGACCCTTCTGCCTCATCCTATGTAATAAAACCCTAATATGCAAATAGACCAAATGGTGGAATGACTGGTCGCTATGACGTGCAGGAGCTGCCCCCTGGTGGCAGTGTGCTCCCACAGGGGAAGTGCTGCTCAGCCAGAAGCTGGGCTCATGGCTGGTGAGTGCAGCCGCAGTGGCGGGAGCCTCTCCCGCCTCTGCTGCAGGCGGGCGGTAAGGAGCAAGGGGTCCCGGACTGCGAGAGCCCCGGACTGTGAGAGGGATGTCTTACTGCCGGCTTAGGCAGACATCCCCCGAGGTCCCAGACTGCGAGAGGGCGCAGGCCAGGCTGAGGGACCCCCCACCAGTGCACGAATCCATGCACTGGGCCTCTAGTATTAAATAAAATAATCTTAGGAGATGTAAAATCTTAGAATATTCTTCTACACTGGTAGTTTTTGCTTTCATTTCACCCCTTCCTTTTTAGTTTCTTTACCATTTCCTAGTTTAATTCTTCATTAATTTCTTACCATAACCATGGCAGTTGTCTTCTGTTGATTTTTCTACCTTTCTTTTTTTCTGGAATAACTTTTCAAAATGTAGAGCAGTTCTTGCCTTTTCCTTTTTAAAAAACTACAGTAGCTCCCTATTGCCTACTTGATTTCACATACCCTGCATATCATTTGCCAGAATATATGTACTCTGGACATCTGCCCTCACTTTTTACTAGTATATCCTTTTATCCCACTTAGGTAGTAGTCATACTATGTGTTACAAAATGCTAGACATTCACACCTTTCTGTTTTTATTTAAATTCAGAGTGGATTACACATCGTATTTTAAAAAAATTAATTTGTTGTATTTAGAGAGACTTATTTTTCTCCCTTTTGTCCATGTCAGTTAAAGCATCATATGTTGTTATATCATTTTCTCAGAAGTTTATACCAGGAAAGTTACAACAAACCTTTTCACACTTGGGGAATTATATAAGGAAGCATGGGGAATGTTTTCTAGTATTCTTTGTAAAGCATGGGGATTCTTTAATTACCTTTCCAATAATTTAATTCATCTGTGTATACCTGCACTGAGGTAATATTTTGGGAGCAGACCTACATCAGCTATTCTCATATGCATCTATTTGTGACTAAATATAACAACCATGAGCACATTTATCAAATGATTAGAAAGAAAAGTCAAATTTTTAATCTGTCTTTTTAACATCTCTTTTAGCCTGCTCTTGAGGTTCACAGATGATACTTTTGATCCAGAACTTGCAGCAACAATAGGTAAGCCTGTGTTTAAAAATTCAGTAGAAATGCCAAATATCATCTTGCCTTCAGGCTGTTTAATTATCTCTCCCTACCCTTCTTCCTCTACCCCATTACTTCTATGTCTGTTGAAATCTTATTTGTCTTCCAAAGCTTAACTTTGATGTCATTAAATTTCTGAAGCCTTTGTAGCTCTCACCAAGTAAAAATAACTTTCTAATCTATTGTCTCATGACACTTTATTAACACTGTGTATAATATGCTTATCTGCAAACACAGTTTCATTCCTGTACTGTAGATGGTTTTTTTTTGTTTTTGTTTTTTTTTTGTAGATGGTCTTTTATTCAGCAGCAGTCAATTATTAGAATATTTTTTGTATGCCAGGCACTATCCTAAGAGGTGGGGTTATAATGATGAATAATACAGAGTTGGTCTCTATCATCATAGACCTAACAGTGTCACCTTACAGTAGAATGGGTTAATTTGGTATTTTTAGCATTACTACAGTATCTGGCATGAATTCTGAACTCAACATACTTATCAATATTAGTTATTAAAGATTGTTAGGAGCAGTGAAACCTGAATGCCTTTTTAAAATGAAATTTAGATTGCCTGAGAGTGACTTGTCGCATGAGCTTCTTAGAATATATGAAAAGATAGAGCTAAATATTTTGGTATCATATGTTTAGGGGGTAGATGACAATATAACGATATCAAGAAATAGCTTGTCATAGTTGAAAGAGCTGTGTCAGAGCAAGATAGTAGTCTGGGCTCTGACTTGAAATAGTTGTGATCTTGAGCAAGGCATTTAACTTCATTGCCTTCATCTGTAAATGGAGAAGTTTTGGTGAGAGAGAGTACATTTTTCTTCCAGTTCTAAAATTTCATGATCTAATGAGTAGAATGTAGTAAGGATGATCCTAGCATTGTTGTTAGGGAAAATGGTTTCTCTGAACTGGCTTCATTTGTTTTCATTTATTGTGTGTCTGTTTATATTTATTTTTAATTGTTATTTTTAAATCCCGAAGATATTTTTCCATTGATTTTTTTAGAGAGAGTGGAAGGAAGGGAAGAGGTGACAGGGGTGAGAGAGAGAGAGGAAAGAGACATCGATGTGAGAGAGATACATCAATTGATTGTCTTCCACACGAGTCCTGACCCACATCCCCCCCTGGATTGAGCCTGCAACCCAGGTACACGCCCTTGACCTGGAATTGAACCCAAGACCCTTTGGTCTGCCGGCTGATGCTCTAACAACTGAGCCAAACCAGCCAGGACTATATTTATTTTTTAAAGAAAAGTTGTAAAAATGGTACAAAGAATTCCTGTATATCTTACTCAAATTCTCCAAATATAAATATTTATCACATTTGCTTTATCATTCCCTCTCTCTACATACAGTGTTCTTGTTTTTCCAAATTGTTTGAGAGTAAATTGCAGATTTTATGCCTTTAACCTCTAAATACTTTATTGTGTATTTCCTAAATGAACATAGATACAATTCTACTGTATACAGACAAATTTCATCAATTATCCCATTAATGTTTTATATAGTAAAAGTAAAAGAATTGTTTCTGGTCCATGATCCAGTCCAGGATCACACATTGGATTTAGTTGTGATTTCTCTTTAATTTCTTTTAATCCAAACACTTCTTAAATCTTTATCTTTCATGGCTTTGACATTTTTTTGAAATAATGTTTATTTTTCAATTACAGTTGACGTACAGTATTATATTAGTTTCAGGTGTACAACCCAGTGATTAGACCAGTGGTTCTCAACCTTCCTAATGCCCCAACCCTCTAGTGGTTCTCAACCTTCCTAATGCTGCGACCCTTTAATACAGTTCCTCATGTTGTGGTGACCCCAACCATAAAATTATTTTCGTTGCTACTTCATAACTGTAATTTTGCTACTGTTATGAATCGTAATGTAAATATCTGATATGCAGGATATATTTAGGCGACCCCTGTGAAAGGGTCGTTCGACCCCCAAAGGGGTCGCGACCCTCAGGTTGAGAACCGCTGGATTAGACATTTATATAACTTATGAAATGATCACCCTGCTAAATTAGTACCCATCTGACATCATACATAGTTATTACAATACTAGAGCCCCGATGCATGAAAATCATGCATGGGTAGGGTTCCTTGGCCCTAGGCCTTCCTTCCCTGGCTGCCAAGCTGCCGGCCAGAGCCTTCCTGCCTTCTGCGCTGCCCCCTGGTGGTCAGCACACGTCACAGTAAGCGATTGAACTCCCTGTCTCCCGGTCGAACTCCAGAGAGGACACTTTGCATATTAGCCTTTTATATATAGAAGAAGATTATTGCTATTATATAACTGAGATAGCATCAGATCCCACAGATTAAGGGTTCAGCCCTATGGGACTGCTCCCTTCCCCTGTTCCCACTTCATATGCCCACTCCCTCCTCCCCACCACTTCAGATGCCAGTGGAAATCCCAGGTTGTCACCTATGCTTCTGACTGACCGGCTATACACGGGGTGTTCCTACAACCCCCTCCTTGGTCTTAAGATATCAGTCACAAGTTCAAGTTGTCACCTGTACTTATGACTGATTGGCTATAAATCAGAGTTTCCCTGGAGTCCCTCCTCAGGTTCAATTAATTTGCTAGAGCAGCTCAGAGGAAACATTTTACTTATTAGATCACTGGTTTATTATAAAAGGAACAGGCAGATGGAAGAGATGCATAGGGAAAGATGTGTGGAAAGGGGTTACAGAGCTTCCATGCACCACTCTTCCCAAATCTATGTGTTCACCAACCCGGAATCTTTTTTTTTTTTTTAAATATATTTTATTGATTTTTTTACAGAGAGGAAGGAAAGGGATAGAGAGTTAGGAACATCGATCAGCTGCCTCCTGCACACCCCCTACTGGGGATGTGCCCACAACCAAGGTACATGCCCTTGACCAGAATCGAACCTGGGACCCTTGAGTCCGTAGGCCAACGCTCTATCCACTGAGCCAAACCGGTCAGGGCCCCGGAAGCTCTTTGAACTTCCCTCCTTTTGGGTTTTTATGGAGGCTTTATTACATAGGCAACATTGTTTAAATCATTGACCATTAGTGAGTGATTTAACCTCCAGCCCTTCTCCCCTCCCCAGAGGTCAGGGGTAGATCTGAATGTTCCAATCTTCTAATCACAAGGTTGGGTCCCCTGGAAACCAGCCCCCATCCTTAGGTAGAGTCTAAAAGCCTCTTCATAAACATTTCTGCAAAGAAGCTTTTAGAATTTTTTAAAAAAGATTTATTTTAGAGAGAGAGGAAGGGAGAGGGAGAGAGAAACATCGACTCACTGCCTCCCACATATACCCCAACTAGGGATAGAGCCTGCAACCTGGGCATGTGCCCAGACTGGGAATCAAACCAGTGCCCTTTTGATGTACTGGGTGATGCCCAACCAACTGAGCCACACTGGCCAGGGCAAAGCTTTGGGAATTTTTATAGAGCTTGTATTGAATCTGTAAATTGCTTTGGGTAGTGTTGTCATCTTAACAATGTTAAGTCTTTCAATCATGAACACAACATGTCTTTCCACTTATTTATATCTCATGTCTTCTTTAATATCTTTCAGCAGTGTTTGTAGGTGTCCGTGTGTAATTTAACCTCCTTGGTTAAATTTATTCCTAAATATTTTATTCTCTTTGATGTTATTGTAAATGGAATTTTAAAAAAATATTCTTTTTGGATTGCTCATTGCTAGTATATGGAAATGCAGCTGATTTTTTAAAAAAATATATATTTTTATTGATTTCAGAGAGGAAGGGAGAGGGGGAGAGAGACAGAAACATCAATGATGAGAGAGAACCATTGACTGGCTGCCTCCTGCATGCCCCACACTGGGGATCGAGCCTGCAACCCAGGCATGTGTCCTTGGCCGGAATTGAACCTGGGACCCTTCAGTCCGCAGGCCGACACTCTACTCACTGAGCCAAACCAGCTAGGGCAATGCAGCTGATTTTTGTGTGTTGATTTTGTATTCTACAACTTTGCTGTATTCATTTATTAGTTCCTTTTTTGTGTACGTGTGGAATAGAATCATTAAAATTTTCTACATATTACGAGTATGTTGTCTGTGAACAAAGATAATTTTACTTCTTCCTTTCCAATTTGAATGCCTTTTATTTCCTTTTTCTTTCCTAATTGTCTGGCTAGAATTTCCAGTACTCTTGTAGAAGTGGTGAGCTGACAGGGCAAGCTTCCATGTTAGCGAACATCTGGAGGTGCTGGGAGTATGGTGAGCTTGGAGGAGGGCATGGCATGGAAGCCCTTTGCCACTTCCCACCATACCTTTTCCTATGCATCTCTTCCATTTTGCTGTTCCTGGGTTGTATCCTTTTATAATAAAACTAGAGGCCCGGTGCACGAATTCGTGCACGGGTGGGGTCCCTCCGCCTGGCTGGCGATTGGGGCCAATTGGGGCCATCTTGCCCAGTCCCGATCAGGGTTGATCGGGCCTGGACAGCAGGGGGGGCGAGGAGGGTAGAGGAACCGCAGGAGGTTGGCTGTGGGAGTGCACTGACCACCAGAGGTCAGCTCCCACGTTGAGTGACTGCCCTCTGGTGGTTAGTACGTGTCACAGCGACCTGTCAACTGGTCGTTTGGTCGACTGGTCTTAATGGTTGCTTAGGCTTTTATATATATAGACTAGTGACCCAGTGCATGGATTTGTGTACATGGAAAGAAAATTAATTAGAAGATGGCTGGCGGGGTAGGACTGGGCGAGATGGGCTGGACACGCCCTGGAGCCAACCTCCCATGGTCTCTCCCTGGCATCTGCGGAGTGAGCGGGGTCCCTCTGGCAGGTGGGGTCCCTCGGCCTGGCCTGCAGGGATCGGGCTGAAACCGGCTCTTCAACATCCCCCAAGGGGTCCCGGAGTGCGAGAGGGCACTCTGCAAAGTTGCTGTTGTACAGGGTGTGGAACGCAAATGCAAGTGTGGAGGAAACCAGATTTGGGGCCAACAGTGCCCCAGCAACAACATAACCCACGGCCGAAGGTGGAATCGTGCGGTCCGCGAGGAATCGGGCTCCCTCCTCTCTGGTTTCGGGGTGCGTCACCTGAGAACTGCTGCTGCCAACTCACTGCAGCTCGACAGCTCCTATGTTGAGCGTCTGCCCCCTGGTGGTCAGTGCGCATCATAGTGACTGGTCAGACGGTCAGACACTTAGCATATTAGCCTTTTATATATATAGATGATAATCTAGTAAGCAAACCGTTTTCCTGAGTTCTGTGAGCTACTATCACAAATTAATCGAATTGAGGAGGGGATTATGGGACCCTCTGATTTATAGCCAATTGGTCAGAAGCACAGATAACTTGGATTTGCGATTGGCATCTGAAATGAGTATAGCAGTCTTGTGGAACTGAGCCTTTGCTCTGTAGGATCTGACTCTAATTCCAGTTAGGTAGTATCAGAGCTGGATTGAATTGTAGGACACCCCACTGGTGTCCCTGGAGAGTTCGAGAATTGCTTCTTACAGCGCACATATCTGTAAATGTTCATTATTGTACTAGAGGAGAAACACGGGAGTGTTTTTTTCCTATAAATTCTGCTTCTATTATGAGCTCCTTGTTATCCACCTGAAGAGGTTGGAAAGACAGTTTAATCAAATCTAGTTAGAAGTCGGCAAAATCAAATTTATCAAAAAGATTCCTGCTGCTGCCACCAATGAAAACTAATTAACAGCTACTTGGAAACCAGCCTTGATGAAGAAACAATTTAAACATATGAGAGCTAAAGAGCTCAATGTCAGCACATGAGAATCACCAGAGGAGACAAGGGAAGATGAATGGGGGACTCGAGGGGTCTGAATCCAGATGAGGTGCTCTGTCAGGCTAACAGTGTCTGTTGACTTTGATGGTAGGATTTACGTGGGCAGTTTCCTGAAGTGTGTTCTCTGTAACTTTCAGAACTAATATGTTAGAAGAATATCTAGGAGACAATTATCGATATGCAAATTACACATTACAGAGAAAGGAATTAGGCTTTCCACAAACATGCAAAAACAGGAAATTATAAAAGAGGAAGGAGATTCGGGGAGGAGGAAAACAAACATTCTGGGAACAATGAGTTTCTTTTAACCAGTAGTTAGCAGAAAGGCCAGCATTCCCCTGATCATTCTGTCTGGGGATATTAAGGGGGAAAACAAAAGTTCTTCACTATCTGAAAAACCTTGAGAATTTAACTGTAGAATATGTATGACAGGCTATCTCTCCCTAGTGTCCACCAATGGCCTTCATTTAGTACCTGCACCAAGTCAGAACCCTTTCTGTCATATGGATTTTCTTAGGTTTTGTTTTATTTTTTAAAATGATATGAATAAAATGTAAGTAATTTCATATTTTTTATGTAGATGGTGTGGCGTAATTTCTTTTTTTTTTTTTTTTTAATCTAGAACCTGGTGAATATCAGATTATTTAACATGGGATTTTTTTCTTTGTTTTTTGTTGTTGTTGTTTTTGACTGTAAAGAAACTAAGGTTTTCCTTGGACTATGTAATTGGCACTATCCTTTAACTAATGGTTGCACATCATTCTAGGCATGACTTTATCAACTGCTTTATCACTCTAGCCCAAAACACCAAACTTTCTTTTCTTAATCTTTGGCACACAGAAAAACCTGGCATAGAACACATTTTGAAGTGCATTTTTAATACCTTATTTGTATATGTAGTGAATTACCGGAAATCATCTAAGAATTACTAATATATATTTTTTTATTGATGACAGGTGTTCTATTAAGCATTTAGTATATGAGGGTGCTATTCATCTTAGCTGTGGCTTTCTGAATTAATTGTGACAAGCAAATAAGTAAGATCTTTTGTAAGTTTTTTCCCAAGCCTCTTGAGCTAATGTTTTCCCTCTGGCCAGTTTGGTAGACAGCATATTATTTTTGATCCTATTTAAAGATATATGGATACTGTTCATTTAAACCAGATGGCATGTGACAATTCCTTTTCCTGAAAAGGAGGTTTTTTTGGTTGCTGTAGTAAAATCTCATGTGACTTCTTATGAAGCTCTTCTCGTTACATAAATTAATACCAATAGAAGATTTTTACAGAACTTTGAACATCCCTCTTGCACGAATGAAGATTCTTAATGGGTTGGGCACAAATGTTTTGGTGTGTAAATTCTCTTTTGGAAATTGTGCAGTAGCAAGTAATCATTGATAAGGTTATATAAAACTAATATTGTTTTATAGGATAAAAACAAAGAAAGAATTTACAAGACAAGGAGTGTGAATGGCTCTTTTATATTTTTACCAGTCCTCGAAGTTGCTTACAGTCAGAATCCGAGTTTGGGGTTGGTCAGCTATGAACAGTACTCTTAATATAGTGTGAGATGCTTTGGGAGCCTCTGAAAATTGCCCGGCTCCACAGTCAGCCATAGATAAGTCTTTTCTACATTAGCACTGTGAATATTCCAACTCTTGGCTATTAATGTGCATATTTAATGCCCACCTTACATTGAATTTTATTTTTTCAATAACATTTTTATTTTTTCAAGAAGTACAGGTAGGTGAATGTTTGAATTCTTCAAGCATCTGGTTTTCATTTATTCTAACTAAATCATAAGGTGCTGAAATTTAGTGACACTTTTATCTTTACGTCCATAACTCTAAGGACTTTGGGTGTAAATTAGGGCATTTGATAAAGTGACTTTTTATAGGTAATTTATTTTAAAAATATATTTTACTGGGATTCTTACCAAAATTTTAATTTTTTTCAAGGTGTTGACTTTAAGGTGAAAACAATTTCAGTGGATGGAAATAAGGCTAAACTTGCAATATGGGTAAGAGTTTTTAAAATGTATTTCTATGAATATTAAACTGTACTTTTTAAAGAAGCAGATATTGATGTATGTAGTGTTCTTGAGGTCTTGTATTATATAACTTTTGGGAAATATGTTGATTAATGATAAGCAATAAATAATTATAATTGGGTAATTAGGTAAAGGCTTATTTTACTTAAAATTTTAAAATATATAGTCCCTTCTGAATATCGAAAAACAGAACAAAATAATAAAAAAATCATCTTGCCTGTCAGAATCATTGTTATTGAATGTATTTCTTTAAAGTTCTAAAAAGGCAACTTAGACTGAACTAACATAACATAAAGGCAGTTACTGGGGTGAAGGGGAATGGAGTCATAATTTTTCATGTTTGTTAGTATAAATATTTATAAAATTTGAATTTGCCAACTTTGGGTTTGTTTGTTATGTCTGTCCATCTTTCTTTTCTCTTTTTTCTTTCTTTTTACCTGAAGATATGTTTTGTTGATCTAGAGATATGGGAAGGGGGGGAGAGAGAGTGAGAGAGAGAGAAGCATTGATGTATGAGAGAAATATCAATCAGTTGCCACCAGTAGTCGCCCCTATCGGGGACCAAATCTGCCACCTAGGTATGTGTCCTGACCAGGAGTCAAACTGGCAACCTTTCAGGATGATGCTCCAACCAACTGAGCTACACTGGCCAGGGCTGGGTTTATTTTTTCATACTGATGTCCTGTCTTTACGTACTGGCTCTTTTTTTCATTTGCCTGTGCACCAAACTATTCTGATCACATTGCTCTGCTGAAAAACCTTCTTCATGGTATTGCTGAATCCTTTATTTTTTAAAATTTTTTACTGAATTTATTGGGATGACATTGATTAATAATGTTATGTAGGTTTCAGATGTACAATTCTATAATACATCATCAGTATATTATATAGTGTGTTCCCCACCCAAAATCAAGCCTCTTTCCATCACCATTTATCCCCCTTTTACCTTCTATCTCCTTTCACCCCCCTCCCCTTTTTTCCTCTGGTAATCACCATATTATTGTCTGTGTCTATAAGTTTTTCTTTTTTCTTAATCTTTTCATCTTTTTGACTGGGCCCCCACCACAAACAACCTCCCCATGTGACAGCTGTCAGAGTGTTCTCTGTATCTATGAGTTTGTTTCTATTTTGTTTGCTAGTTTATTTTGTTCATTAGATTCCACATATAAGTGAAATCATATGGTATTTGTCTTTCTCTGAGTGGCTTATTTCACTTAGCATAATACTCTTCAGGTCCATTCATGCTGTCACAAAAGGTAAGACTTCCTTCTTTTTTATGACTGAGTAGTATTCCATTGTGTAAATGTCCCCTGCTTTTTTTTTTCACTCATCTACTGATGGGCTGCTTCCAAGTCTTAGCTATCTATATATATAAAAGGCTAAGTTGACTTGCGCATGCGCGATACATATAAAGCTCTCAGTGGCACCAATTGCACGCATGTCATTGTCGATCATGAATTTGGTTGACCCTTCTATTATAGAGAAAGGGTGAATAATGATATTAAAATATTTCTTCTAGTTAATTTCCTTTCAATGTGCACGAATCCATGTACCGGGACACTAGTTGTAAATAATGCTACAATGAACACAGAGGTGCATATACTCTTTTGAATTAGTGTTTCAGGTTTCTTTGGATATTATCCCAGAAGTGGAATCCCTGGCTCTTAAGGCAGTTCCATTTTTAACTCTTTGAGGAAACTTCACACTGTTTTCTACTGTGGCTATACCAATCTGCATTCACACCAACAGGGAATGTAGGTTCCCTTTTCTCCACATTCTTGCCAACAGTTGTTTAATGACTTATTGATGATAGCCATTCTGACAGGTGTGAGGTGATATGTCTTTGTCGTTTTAATTTGCATTTCTCTGATGATTAGTGATGTTGAGTACCTTTTCATGTGTCTGTTGACCATCTGTATGTCTTTTTTGGAGAAAGGTCTATTCAAGTCTTTTGCCCATTTAAAAAATTGTATTGTTCATTTTTTTGGTGGTGGTGTATAAGTGCTCCCATTCATTAAGTTGCCTTTTCACTTCGTTGATGGTTGTTGTTTTTTTTTTGCTGTACAAAAACATTTTAGTTTGATATAGTTTCTTTTTTTACATTTTCCTTTTGTTTCCCTTGCCCTAGGAAATATATCAGAAAAAAATATTACTAAGAAAAATGTCTGAGACTTTACTGCCTATGTTTTCTGTTAGGATTTTTATAGTTTTGAGTCTTACATTTAAGTCCTTAATCCATTTTGAGTTTATTCTTGTGTATGGTGTATGAAATTGGTCTAACATTTTTTGCATGTTATCTGTCCATCTTTCTTTTTTAAAAAATCTTTATTGTTGAAAGTATTACATACCCTTCCCCCCACCCCCGTTGACCCCTTCCAGCTGACCCTTGCCCTCCGTCCAATTTTCTTAACACCATTTATTAAATAGACATCTTTATTCTACTTTACATTCTTGCCTCCTTTATCAAATGTTAATTAATTATAAGGAGTGGGTTTATTTCTAGGCTCTCTATTCTATTCCATTGATCTATATTTTATGCCAGTCCCATGCTGTTTTGATTAGGGCTTTGTGGTTTAGTTTGATGTCAGGTAGCATGATTTTTCCAACTTTGTTCTTCTTTTTCAAGATTACTGTTATTCAGGGTCTTTTGTGGTTCCATGTAAATATTTTTGTATATTTGTTTTAGTTCTGTGAAATATGCCATTGGTATCTGATAGAATTGTGTTGAATCTATAGATTGCTTTAGTTAGCATGGACTTTTTTTTCCCTCAGTCCTCACCTGAGGATATTTTTCCATTGATTTTTAGGGAGAGTGGAAGAGAGATGGAAAGATGGAGAGAAATATTGATGTGAGAGAAACACATCAATTGGTTGCCTCCTGTACACGCTCCGACCAGGGCCTGGACCAGGGAGGAGCCTGCAACTGAGGTTGGTGCCCTTGACTGGAATCGAACCCAGGACTCTTCAGTCCACAGGCTGACGCTTTGTCCACTAAGCCAAGCCAGCCATGGCAACATGGACATTTTAATGATGTTAATTCTTCCGATCCATGAACATGGTATATGCTTTCACTTAATTGTATCTTCTTTAGATGCTTTTTTCAGTGTCTTATAATTTTTTGAGTACAGGTCTTTTAACACCCTTCATTAAATTTATTTCTAGGTGTGTTTTCTTATGCAATTGTAAATGGAATTTTTTTCTTAGTTTTCCTTTCTGATAGTTTATAATTGGTGCATAAAAATGTAACTGATTTCTAAATATTTATTTTGTATCCTGCTAGTTACTGAATTCATGTGTCAGCCTAGTTTTTTTTGGTAGGGTCTTTAGGCTTCTCTATATACAGTATCATGTCATTTGCAAATAATGACAATTTTACTCCTTTTCCATTTGGATGTCTTCTATTCCTTCTTGTTTGATTGCCAGTACTATCCTATATAATAAAGAGGGAATATGCAAATTGATGGTCACTCCGCCACAAAGATGGCTGCACCCACAGCTGAGGCCAAGTTCCCATAACGAGCCTTAAGGAGCAATCAGGGACCTGAGACTGTGTGCCTCCTCCTCCTCCTCCCGTCGTGCGGATTGACCGAAGACGACGAGATATGCTTCGTAACCTTTATGAACTGTAAACAGAACTGCTTTCGTGCTAAAGCAAATCTTGATGGACATAAAGGGAGAAATCAACAATAATACAGGCATAGAAGGGGATTTTAGACCCCACTGACATCAATGTATAGATCTTCGGGACAGTTATCAACAAGAAAACAGCCACCTCAAATGAGAGATTTAGGGAGATGGATTTAATTGATAACTTCAGAGCATTGTATCTCCAAGCAGCAGATTATGCATACTTTTTCAAGTGCCATAGGATATTGTGGAGGATAGATGACATGGCCAAGACCATAATACAAATTCTTTTTTCCATTTAAGGAAGACTGTAAACTATATCAAGC
>NW_005871077.1:436894-438803 GCF_000147115.1 Myotis lucifugus | reverse complement strand
CTTGACGGGGGGCCCTCAAGGTGCCGACCCCCCACCCTGGTGGCTGGGCCCGGGGGTCCTCAGGCCGTGACCCCCCACCCCAGCACCAGGCCTGGGGACCTCAGGCCACGCCCCCCGCCCAGCGGTGCTTGATGGGGGACCTCGGGCCGCCGCCCCCCCACCCTGAGGCCGCGCCCCCCCTACCCGGCAGGGTTTAGCAAGGGTGGGACTGGCTGGGTCTGGATCTAGCCCAATTGGGGGGGGCTGGGTCTAGGTCTCACGCAATTTTGAGGCACACGTGGGTGGGTGGGGACTTGACTCTGGGTCCCGTGGTGCACCCCAGACTCTGACAGGAGGAAGATTTTCATATACATTTTACTAATTTTCTTTCATCTCTCACACTGCTATTATAGAGAAACGGCAAATAGCAATATTAAAATATTTCCTCTAATTAATCCCCTTTTAATGTGCACAAATTTCGTGCACCGGGCCACTAGTCCTTATAATAAAATTCTAATATGCAAATCAACTGAACGGCAGAATGCCTGGTCACTATGACACGCACTGACCACCAGGAGGCAAATGCTTAATGCAGGAGCTGCCCCCTGGTGGTCAGTGTGCTCCCACAGGGGGAGCGCTGCTCAGCCAAAAGCCGGGCTTATGGCTGGCGAGCTCAGCAGTGGTGGCGGAAGCCGTTCCTGCCTCCACTGCAGGTGGGTGGTAAGGAGCAAGGGGTCCCGGACTGTGAGAGGGTGTAGACCGGGCTGAGGGACACCCCCACCCCCAGTGCATGAATGTTGTGCACCAGGCCTTTAGTGTTGCATAAGAATGATGAAAGCAGACATCCCTATCTTGTTCCTAATCTTAAGGGAAACACTTTTAGTTTTTCCCATTGCGTATGATGTTGTCTGTGTGTTTGTCATATACGGCCTTTATTATGTTGAGGTATATTCCTTCTGTTCACACTTTGCTGTGAGTTTCTATCATAAATGGGTGCTGGATTTTATAAAATGCTTTTTCTTTATCTATTGATATGATCATGTGATTTTTATCTTTCATTTTGTTTATGTGGTATATCATGTTTAGTGATTTGCAGCTAATGTACCAATCTTGCATCCTCAGAATAAATCACATTTGATCATGGTGTATGATCTTTTCAATTTATTGCTGGATCCAGTGTGCTAATATTTTGTAGAGGATTTAAGCATCTATGTTCATCAGGGAATTGGCCTATAGTTTTCTTTTTTTGTATTGTCTCTATCTGTATTTGGAATCAGGGTAATGCTGGCCTTGTAAACTAAGTTTGTGGGTCTTCCCTTCTCTTGAATTTTTTTGGAATCCTATCTAATAAAGAAGGAATATGCTAATTGACCCTCACTCCATCGCAAAGATGGTGGCACCCACAGCCAATAAGGAGGGGATATGCTAATTAACTGCCACGCCGGCAGTGCCCACAGCCAATAAGGAGGAAATATGGCCGCCTCCATGTGGTCAAAAGATGACAGATGGTGGCACCCACAGCCAATAAGGAGGGGATATGCTAATTAACTGCCACGCCCTCACAATCCTGGCTACCTCCTTGCGGTCAAAGATGGCCGCCTCCATTGGGTCAAAAGATGGCCGCAACAAGATGGCCAGCAGGGGAGGGCAGTTAGGGGCAACCAGGCCGGCAAAGGAGGGCAGTTTGGGGTGACCAGGCCCAGCAGGGGAGGGCAGTTGGAGGGAGACCAGGGTGGTGGGGGGGGTAGTTGGGGGGGGCCAGGCTGTCAGGGGGGGCAAGTTGGGGGTAACTAGGCCTGCACGGGAAGGGGTAGTTAAGGGGTGACCAAGGCCTGGCAAGGGGAAGGGCAGTTAAGGGGTGACCAAGGCTAAGCAGGGGTGGGCAGTTAGGGGTGAACCGGTCCAGCAGGGGAATGCAGTTGGAGGGGAA
>NW_005871077.1:408450-436532 GCF_000147115.1 Myotis lucifugus | reverse complement strand
TAGTTCTTTTTTGAATGTTTGGTAAAATTCATCTGTGAAGCCATCTAGTCCAGGACTTTTGTTTGTTGGAAATTTTTTGATTGCTGCTTCAATTTCACTAGTTGTAATCTGTCTATTCAGATTCTCTGATTATCATGATACAGTTTGGAAGACTGTATGTTTCTAGGAATTTATCCATTTTGTCCATATTATCCAATTTGATGGCATATAGTTGTTTGTAATATTTTTTTTATAAATTTCTATGGTGTCAGTTACTTCTCTTTCATATCTGACTTGGGTTCTCTTTTTTTAAAAATTTTGATTTCAGAGAGGAAGGGACAGGGAGAGAGATAGAAACATCAACGATGAGAGAGCATCGTGATTGGCTGCCTCCTGCATGCCCCCTACTGGGGTTCGAGCCTGCAACCCAGGCCTGTGCCCTAACCAGGAATCCAACCCTGACCTCCTGGTTTATAGGTCAACACTCAACCACTGAGCCACACCAGCCAGGCCTTTCTCCTTTTTTCTTGATGAGTCTGCTTAAGAGTTTATCAACCTTGTTTATCTTTTCAAAGAAACAGCTCTTGGTTTCATTGATCTTTAGATTTTTTTTTTTAGACTCTATTTTGTTTATTTCTGCTCTGATTTTTATTACTCTCTTTCTTCTACTCACTTTGGGCTTTGCTTGTTGTTCTTTTTTCAATACCTTTAAGTGTAATGTTAGATTGTTTATTTGAAATTATTCTGTTTCTTGTTTTCTGTAATGCTATGAATTTCCTTCTTAGGACTTCGTTTGTTGTATCCCATAAATTTTTGGGTTGTTGTGTTCTTAATTTCATTTGTTTCAAGGCATGTTTTGATTTATTCCTTGATCATTTATTACCCAGTTATTGCTTAGTAACATGCTATGTGGTCTCCAAATGTTTGTGTGTTTTTTAGGTTTTTTTTTCTTGTTATTGATTTCTAATCTCATACCATTTAGTCAGAGAAAATGCTTGATATAGTTTCAGTCTTCCTAAATTTATTGAGATTTGTATTATGTCTTGACATGTCATCTATCCTCAAAAATATTCTATGGCACTTGAAAAGTATGTATATTCTGCTGCTTTGAGATAAAATGCTCTGAAGTTATCAATTAAATCCATCTGGTGTAATGTGTCATTTGAGGTGGCTGTTTTCTTGTTGATTTTCTGTCCGGAAGATCTATCCATTGATGTCAGTGGGGTGTTAAAATCCCCTTCTATGACTGTATTATTGTTGATCTCTCCCTTTATGTCCATCAAGATTTGCTTTATGTATTTAGGTGTTCTGTGTTGGGTTCATAAATGTTACAAGGTTTATATCCTCTTGTTTGATTGCTCCGTTTATCATTATGTAGAGTAATTTTTTGTCTCTTGCTATAGCCTTTAAAGTCAATATGTCTGCTGTAAGTATTGCTAGCCCACCTATTTTTTAATTTCCATTTGCATGAAATTTTTTTCCCATTCCTTTACTTTCTGTTATGTGTATCTTTTGTTCTGAGGTGGGTCTTTTATAGAAAGTATATATATGGGTCTTATATTCAAATAGTTTTCTGCTAGTTCTAGAAATTAATTATTAAATTGTGGATATTTTCACTATGCAAGTAGAATGACTTTTTTCCTGTTATAACAAAAAGTCTTTGGACAAAAATATTTCATGCTTGGTCCTTGCCCTGATCTATATCACATTGTCAATATTATAAACTATGTTGGATAGTAAATCCACTTCACTTTATGCAGCTTTTAATTCAATATTGTTTTGAGAGTAAACATGCAAATTGAATAATTTTAAATATCAGAGGCAGGTTTTATAAGAAACTTTGAAGCAAGGGGAACTTCTGTAAAGAGAAGTTATTTTTTCATCATAAATTTATTTCTTTAGAAAGTTTAATTTTTTTTTAAATCCTCACTTGAGAGAGAAAGGGAGAGGGAGAGACAGAGAAACCTCAATGTGAGAAATATCGGTTGCCTCCTGTACTGACCCACAATCTGAGTATGTGCCCTAACTGGGAATCAAACCTTTGACCTTTTGGGTTATGGGATGACACTCCAACTAACTGAGCCACATGGCCAGAGCTAGAAAGTTTAATACTTTTTACTTTAACATTGCAGGGGTCGGGTGGGGGCAGTTTCTATAGTGTTGAGAATCTGGAAGCCAAGGACATTTTACATTTATGTAAATTGATCTGTGGCAGAGCAATGAATGTGCAGAGTAGCTTACATCAAAGTTATTTTCCTAAGTTTCTCTTCTAGGCTATAAATTACCTCAAACCACACTTTACCTTATTGTTATTTTCTTAAAGCATTGTCTACTGTGGTGAGGGAAAGAAACTTGTTATTGCTGGAGCCTGTCACTGCTGGTTTAAAATTTTTCTCCAACCTTCTAAACCTCTTGGAGGTTATTAGCACGTTTTATATGTAAAGGAGCTAGCTTCTGTTTGCTCCATGGCTAAATTCAAATTTACAACCATGGGGATGGTAGCCAAGTTAACATTTGATATACAGCTTTCCTTTTTTTCAGGATACTTTACATTAACAGACTATAAACTCTTTTTTAATTATATTTTTCAATTAGTTTACATTAATTATCCTATGTAATAAAAGCCTAATATGCTAAGTGTTCGGTCGTCTGGTCATCTGTTCAACCAATCAAAGTGTAATAGGCTAATGATATGCTAAGGCCACTCAACTGCTCACTATGACGTGCAATGACCATCAGGGTGTAGACGCCCCAACTGGTAGGTTAGCTTGCTGTTGGGGTCCGGCTGAACGGGACTGAGCGAGACGGGCCAGACACGCCCTGGAGCCCTCCCGCAGTCCCTCCTCGGCCCTGATCATGCACCGGTGGAGTCCCTTGGCCTAGCCTGCACCCTCTCACAATCTGGGACCCCTCGGGGGATGTCGGAGAGCTGGTTTCAGCCCGATCCCGCAGGTCAGGCCGAGGGACCCCACTGGTGCATAGACCCCACATGCTTTATAGTCTCTATATATAAAAGCCTAAGCGACTGAATGACTGGTCAACCGGTCGCTATGACACACACTGACCACCAGGGGGCAGACACTCAACTCGGGAGTTGCCCCCTGGTGGTCAGTGTGCTTCCACAGTGGGAGTGCTGTTCAGCTGACCGATGGGCGCTAGACGCAGGGCTCACGGCTGGCCGCTGCATCCCGGAGACCGCAGCGGAGTGGCAGTGAGCCTACTGAGCAGCGGCGGCAGCAGGCACAGTGGGGCTGGGATGAGCAGGAGTGGCAGGCGGTGTTGGACTGCTGGTTTCGACCCAATCCCCGCAGGCTATGCCAAGGGACCCCACTGGTGCATGAATCCGTGCACCGGGCCTCTAGTTATTTTATATTAGTTTCAGGTGTACATTATTGTAGTTAGACAATCATAAA
The DNA here is from genome assembly GCF_000147115.1 of Myotis lucifugus. Lineage (NCBI taxonomy): Eukaryota > Metazoa > Chordata > Mammalia > Chiroptera > Vespertilionidae > Myotis > Myotis lucifugus. The sequence goes on along the minus strand of NW_005871077.1, from coordinate 433,140 downwards.
TTTTATAGTGTTCCACACTGTTTTCTAGTACCCACCTGGCACCATACATAGTTATTACAATATTATTGATTATATTCCCAATGCTGTACTTTATATCCTCGTGACAGTTTTGTGACTACCAATTTGTACTTTTTGATCCTTTAACCCTTTTCACACAGTCCCTCAACCCTTGTCTTCTCTGGTGCAAACTTTTACATAAAAGGGTGAATAGTAAATATTTAGTTCAACTCTAAAGTGGGCCATATGGCAGTACATGAGTAAATGGGCCTGGCTATGTTCCAATAAAACTTTAATAAAACCTTATATAATAAAATACATGGTGAGCTGAGGCAGCAAATTGCCAACTGCTGCTTTGCATAATCTTAGATACCTTGAAGCCACAGTCCAAGGATAGTAGAAAGAAGGTAGAAGGAACCATCCTGGAAGTAGAAACTTGTTAGTTTTTTCATTTTGTTTTCCCCCAACAGAAGTTGAGCAGCTATCCAATAGCAGGACTTTCTCTAGGCACTGGGGTTAACCTGGTGCTTAAGCAGATGAGGTTTCTTCCTCATGAAATCTTAATTTCCTGCTAGTGTACAGTTTATGTTTATTACCCCCAGCATGAGTCAGAAATAAGGAGTGGTTTGGTTTTAGGCATTTTCCTAAAAGAAGATATACTGGTAAAGAAGACACTTAAAAAAGTCCAACCTAAAAGTTGCTTACCTAAAATAAGACACCCCTGTAATTCTCTTTAAATCAGTGGTTCTCAACCTTGATTTTATGTTAGAATCACCTGGGAAGATCTTAAAAACTTCCCTCAGTCCCTAGACTAGATCAATCAAGTTAGAATGTTTGTAGGTTAGAACCTGTTATCCAGGAAATTTCATTGCGCAGCCAGAGTTGAGAATCATAGCTTTCAATGAAATAGGTTTTGTGTCTGATAAAAATCTTAAATCCAAAGTGGTAGAACACCTTTACTTAGGTGCATTTTTGAGAGATGAGTCAGCATTTAATTTTACTAGTATTTAATACTAGAGGCCCGGTGCACAAATTCATGTATGGGTGGGGTCCCTTGGACTGGTCGGTGATTGGGCCGATGGGGGCCAGCCAGCCAGGGGGAGGGACCGCAGGAGGTTGCCAGCCACGGGAAGTTGGCTGTGGGAGCGCACTGACCACCCGGCCATCCGGGAGGAGGGACCGTGGTAGGTTGGCTGGCTGCGGGAGGTTGGTTGTGGGAGCACACTGACCACCGGAGGCAGCTTCTGCATTGAGCATCTGCCCCCTGGTGGTCAGTGCATGTCATAGCTACCAGCCGGTCTTCTGGTCTTCTGGTCATCTGGTTGTAACTGTTGCTTAGGCTTTTATATCTATAGATAACACTTGTCATTAAGAGAACTCATTTAAATTTCAAATTTTAAATCAGCTTGTGCATTGATATTTTTAATAATGCTGTTTACTTTTTACTCTTAGTGTTTTGAATGTTTGTTATTTATACTTTTTTAATTCAATAGTAATTGATTGTCACTTTTAGGATACTGCTGGTCAAGAGAGGTTCAGAACATTAACTCCCAGCTATTATAGAGGTGCACAGGGTGTTATATTAGGTAAGTTTTTACTTTAATATACTATTTTTAAAATGTTGTTTATTATAGTAATTTCTGATTTTCCTTATCTGTGAACATCAATATGTTTTTCTTTTTCTTTAGGGCTACTTTTGTCTAACTTGACATTGTACTAAACTTCATTTAATATTAATAAATATTGAAATGGTTATTGGTGAGGTGCTCCCTGTGTCCCCACCCATTGCCCATGGAAGTGGGCTTCTTGGGGTGCTTTTTTTAAAAATATATTTTTATTGATTTCAGAGAAGAAGGGAGAGGGAGAGAGAGACAGAAACATCAACGATGAGAGAGAATCATTGATCGGCTGCCTCCTGCACGCTCTCCCTATTGGGGATTGAGCCCGCAACCTGGGCATGTGCCCTTGCCTGGAATCGAACCTGGGACCCTTCGGACCACAGGCCGTTATCCACTGAGCCAAACTGGCTAGGACGGGGGTGATTCTGGGATAAGAATTTTCAGAGCTCTCCACGGGAGGATGAAGTTTTGTGGAAAGTTTTATTTCTGTGGAATTAAACCCCTGTGTTTCCAAGGTCCCATCTCCTTTCATCTTGCCATGGTAAAAGTCCAATCTTATCTTCAGCAATGCGAGGATTAAAGCCAATACCCAGAATCTCCATTCTATATTTGCAAGTCCAGTCCAGCATCTGGCTAGTTTAGCTTGTGTTCCCAGCTGCAGTTCATTGCATGTGGGGTTCACATGGCTGTGGGCCATGTGGCTTCTAGGGCCACATGGCTAGGGAGGGAACATGGGTGAATGCAAGGAAGTAGGAGCAAAGCCAGAGGCACAAGAAAGAGAGAGAATTATTTGTTTTCAGATTATGTATTCCCAAATTTTTGTGGGCTTGCATTGGCTCCTCTCCTCTGGCCAATTATTTTTGTTCCCAAGTCATGCTGACAGACAAGCACCTTCCCTACATCACCCTGACGTAGGGAGGGTGCTTGCCTGTATCTTCCCCTTTGTTGGACCCCTTCCCATGGTGATCTCTGGGGAATGGTGGTTTCCTGGGAAGTGTAAAGTTGCAGCCTTCTGGTGAAGCTGCCCAGATGACCATGCTATGCTCATAATGTCTGGCCTTCCCTTTGCTCCTTTCCTATTACTAATATCAGCTAATTACAATGGTAACAGAACTTTCAAATTTTATTTTCAACCCTTTGTCTAGCAATTAAAAAATAAAGATCAGACTAATTTATTAGACTTAAAAGTACATGTTACTAAGGAAATAATTGAGGATTAATCCACATATAGTTGGTCTCAGGGTATTACCAAAAACTGATCTTCAGTTAGTGGCATTTTATTAGTCATTAAAAAAATAGCACAAAGCCCTTAACACTATTGATTTATAATCACACAAAATTTAAAAACCAAATGTGGATTCTCATTGTAACTTATTGAAAAGTGCTTGTCCTTTATTTTTTGTTCTTACATTCTTTTATTATATATATGCAGATCTGTTTTATGTATAATACTTAGTTCTATCAAATAAACATACTAAGGAGTTCTATTGGTAATGTTCCCCAAAGTAGATTCAGGTAAAATAAATCTTTGTGCATTTCATGTACTATCAAAACTTGAGACTTACTGATTTCACTTTTAAGGCCATACACACAATACAAAATATACACAAATTGGGTCAAAGTGATAAAAGTGGGTTGAAAGAAACCACAGGATTCAGAACAACTAAACTGTATTTTGCTTGCAGTAGAGCCACAAATATGGATATCACATAGCTCTTTTATTATAGTGTGCGAGGGGCTTTTGGAATCTATGGTGACTGCATGGCTGGTGGGCTAGCAGCTGATGTGTCCTGCTGGAAGCTTTGCCAAGGGCTCATTTCTTCTTCACCTTGCCTTTCTTGGATTCTTGTTTCAGTTTGTAATTAGCCAGGGTGACCTTGATTGTATCTTCAGCCAGTGTGGTACAGTGCAGTTCCACAGGGAGAAAGCAGAGGTCCTTGATGATATTTGTGTTGTTGATGGTCAAGGCTTCCTTCACTGTCTTCCTTTTTTAGCCGTTCAGTGGCCAATGAGCTGGAGGCAGTTGCAGAACCATAGCCAAATGTTTTATTCTTGGTATCCACGATCTTCCCCTTTCCATCCACTTGAATCTATAATTTCATTACATTACTACATGCTGGAGCCCCCACAGATCCTCCAACATTTTTAGATGTCTTGTCAAGAAACTCCACATTTCTGGGATTTTCATCATGATCAATGACATTCCTGTGATAGAGCCGGCCAGAGCTGACAGATGCTCTCCTGGGCTGGGAGGCTTGGAGGCCAGGCTCTGGAGCAGCAGCACCTACACCTCACACCTCAGATGCTGCTCTATCTTGCAGGCTTGCATTAAAAGTGTTTTTAATGCTCCTGGGAAATGGTTTAAAATGAATACTGACCAGTTGTAGGGAGAATTCTTTCAAATTGTGACTTGTGAGGCTTTGGTTTTACTTCTATTTGACAGTGAGTCTTACTGTTTTGGTTTTAGCACCTCCTAAGTTTAGAAAATACTGTAAATTAATAAAGCTCTTTACTTACTATAGTGCAGATAATGTGAAAGTGATAACAGAGGAAGACAGTCAGGATCCCATGTACTAATTTTACTTGGGTTTTCAAATTCTGGTCTTTGTAAGAAACAAATCAACAGGGTCATAGAAGTTTAAATTCATGTAAAATTTTTGGTATTTTGCCACAGATTTGAACCAAAACACTTGGTTTTTATACAGATTTCATTTTCTTATTGTTATGAATGGGGGCAGCAGTTGTTTTGCTTCAATTAATTTTCAGTTATCACACAGTATATAACTTAATTCTTCTTAACAGTGTATGTTAATAAAATTGAAATGTGTATGTGTTTGTATTTTTTTTCATGTACTTGTTTCTTCTTTTGAATTAGTAAATACTGATTGTTAAGCATCAAAGACTTAAAAAAACAGATTTCCCTATATGGTAATGTTAATTTTTATTATCATATCAAAAATATGATATCATTGCTCTTATTTTTAAATTCTTATTTAGTAAATGACTCTTTTTATTTCAGTTTATGATGTCACACGAAGAGACACCTTTGTTAAGCTGGATAATTGGTTAAATGAATTGGAAACATACTGCACAAGAAATGACATAGTAAACATGCTAGTTGGAAATAAAATCGATAAGGTAAGAAGTTAGACACTTGGCATTTTTTCTCTGTGTCTTGGTAGCTTTTTAAAATCTTTGCATCCATCTTCTAGGAAAATCGTGAAGTTGATAGAAACGAAGGCCTGAAATTTGCACGAAAGCATTCCATGTTATTTATAGGTAGGTGTGTGAATATTTATCATTTCATTGTTAATGAGCAATTTAAAAATGGAATTTCTGTTAAATTTTTCTCAATGAATTATAAATGATACTAGAGGCCCGATGCACAAAATTTGTGCAAGAGTAGGCCTCCCTTCCCCCGGCTGTTGGCACCAGCTTCCTTCCGGTTGGGCTTCCCGTGCAGCCCCAGCTTCGTCTGGAAGGTCGCCCGGTCTAATTAGCATATTACGCTTTTATTATTATAGATAGATGTATTTAGTTCATAGTTGTCTCATGCTATAAAATCTAACTATAGAATCAGATTCTTTATTTTTCCTTCTGTAATAAAAAATAGGATCTCTTTATATGAAGTCACACAGAACACAATCAAATTATTCCTCTCAGGATGTTAGGCCATTCAGTAAAGCCACGCTCCCAGTGCTAAAGTTGTACCTTGCTGGTTCATGTGCTGGCAACAGTGGCACCACTTGGAAGCTTGCTAGGAATGCTTCATCTCAAGCTATAATCAGATTTTCTGAATTAGAATCTGCAGTTTAATAAAATCTTCATGTGATTTGCATGCAGATTAATATTTCAGAAGCATAGTAGAGCAGGGTTTGACAAACTACAGTAGGGGCCAAATTTGGCCCCATCATTTGTATTGGAATACAGCCACCCTCAGTTACCTACATATTGTCTATGGTTGCTTTTGGATTCATGGCAGAGTTCAGTTACAATAGAAACCATATGGCCTACAAAGCCTGAAATATTTACTATCTGGCCCTTTACAAAAAAAGTTTGCTGACCCCCCCACCTAGAAAAGTGGACCGCCTATATCAGAAGCACCTGCAGAGCTTTTCAAAATTATAGGCCCCTGGGCCTTATTATGGGTTTGAAAGAAGGCCTAGAAGGCGATATATAAAAAACATCCTAGTTAATTCTAATGCGAAGCCAGCTTTAGGAATTACCAATGTAGTCCATAGTGTGAGAATTGACTAGTAATCAATAAATTAATATGGGAACACATCATATATAGGTAGAAGCAGCGTGCTGTAAGTGGAAGGTATAGGGAGTTTTAGAAGAACTGAGTACTATCTCTACAGCTTACTTGCTGGGTGTCCTTCATTTCAATATTTGTTTATTTAGTAAATATTGATTGGCCACTGAGGATATAATAGCAAATAGAACGAACTCCCTGTTTTCATGGAGCCTATGTTCTAGTATAGGAAACAAATAAGTAAATAATCCTCTGAAAGAAATAAAACATTGTAAGGAAAGAGAGGATGACCGGTGTGGGAACTGATTAGGGAGAGTTCTGTAAAGCAATGACATTTAAACAAGAATCACTCATATGAAAACCTAGAGGGAGAGCATTTCAGGCTGAGAGAATACCAGATATTTCCTGAGGTAGGTAGAAGCCAGTTTAGTGTATTTAAGAAACAGGAAGAAAGCTGTGGCTGGAGCAGTGTGTGTTGGGGAAAGATTGGTGATAATGGGAGCTGGGATTTAAAAAGGTCATGTTGGACCTCACTGGATATGGTAAAGAAATAGATTTTAATTCTAAGTGTGGTGGAAAGCAAGGGAATAGTGCTGTGATCTGATACTTTTTTTAAAAAGGACCCATTTGTGTAGAAAATGGACCATGAGAAGCAGAAGCAAGAGGCTAGTTATTCTCTTACAATACAATAGCCCAGATCAGAGGTTCTCAACCTGTGGATCGCGACCCCTTTGGGGGTCGAATGACCCTTTCACAGGGGTTGCCTAAATACATCCTGCATATCAGATATTTACATTACGATTCATAACAGTAGCAAAATTACAGTTATGAAGTAGCAACGAAAATAATTTTATGGTTGAGGGTCACCACAACATGAGGAACTGTGTTAAAGGGTTGCGGCATTAGGAAGGTTGAGAACCACTGGCCCAGATGAATGAAGCTGGTGGCTTTGACTGTAGCTTTTGGCAGGTGGTGGAAAGTTAGCTAATCTGGGAGATGCGTTAATGGTAAAGCTGACAGGCACTGAGACTTTGAGGAAATTCACTAATATTAAACCTGTGGGGGGAAATTGTTGATTTGGGTCTTTACATATTGTAGGCTGATATATATGCCATAATAGTTTCCCATAAAAACATAGGCCTATGATCAGAAGGAATATACTATGACATTTTCCCTTGAATTTCAGAGGCAAGTGCAAAAACCTGTGATGGTGTACAGTGTGCCTTTGAAGAACTTGTTGAAAAGATCATTCAGACGCCTGGACTGTGGGAAAGTGAGAACCAGAATAAAGGAGTCAAACTGTCACACAGGGAAGAAGGCCATGGAGGAGGAGCCTGTGGAGGTTATTGTTCTGTGTTATAAACTCTGGGAAATGCCATATTTGATCAGATAGTGACATCTTTCTGTATATAAACTCTTTAACTGCTATTTTAGGGACCTTGCAGTTTGCACATATTTGTTTTGTATCATGGCATAAGTATTTACAAGAAATCTCACTCATTGGCTTTCCCAGGTAAAATGTTATGGTAAGCATGCACAGTTTGCAGTTTACAGTTTTTTATGTAACATAAAATTGGTGTACCTTTATAAGTACACTTGATTTTATGATTTACATTTATCATGTAATTTTTAAAAATCCACCTATCTAATATATGTGAGAACAAGGTCTACTTTTGGTCTTTTTTTTTTTTTTTTGCTTAAATACTCCTATCAATTACTGAATTAATTGATATGTAGAACTCCTAGAACTGCTGAGAGATTACAGGTATCCAACCTGGTGAGTTTCTTCAAGAATAACACAAAGCATGATTCCACAGCTTTCCCTAGGATGTTTGCTGACAGATTCTCTTGTGGTACTAAGCAAAATTCTTTTTATAGAATGCAGTCCAGGCCAATTTATAATTAAATCTCTGTTCTGATGATGCTTCTAAAATAGCATTGATATGTTAAAGAAGTTTGATCTTTTTAATTTACTTCAATGAGTAGCTCAGTTGCTTAACTAGAGTTTTAATTCTGTGATATGTACATTGGATTCATGATCCTTAATGCAGCATTTTTAGTGGGTGTTTGGCAGAATGGCAATAAGGTTTTCCCCATTTTGGTTTCGGAAAGACACGAATAGAGTGTTTATGTGGCTCATGTTGTACTTACACTTTGAAACCAACACCTTTTTCTATAAATGTTGGTGGTGTTCATCCAGGTACCTCCATTGTAGCTGTGTAATGTTTATGAATAGCTGTATCTAATGACTTCCATAAATGGCTTGTTGATATTCAAAAACCTATGTCTGTATTTTGAGGGTTGGGATAAAAAACACTAAATGACAATTTGAGAAAGACATAGTGCTTCCAGATTTTGATGTGTGTGGGGAAATAGTGTTGCAATGAAAATCTTGGTAATTTATTGTAACATGTAGTCAATATTTTATTAAAACCAACTTGTACAGACTAATAAATCTTTCCCACAATATTCAGTTTTCTAACCTCTAGCTATTGTACATTGTATGTTTTTTTTTACTCATGTTATTTAATTCACATTGACCTCTGCTATTTAAGCCCCCAAATAAGTAATGTGTCTTTTCAGATAAGTCAGTCACTCGAATACCCTTCACAGTAAGATTCTGATACTAATTTCTGGGCATTTTGTTCTCTGTATGCAGTTGCAAAGGATAAGCATTTTTGTGGGTCATCTTTGCAATATATGTGATAATGGATTTACCTGAAGTTGGGTTCTTTCTGAAATGTCCACCTCCACATGAAACCTTACATTCTACTTTATTCACACTTGTTAAACCTCATTACATGTGATTAAAAGTTGTGTACAGTATATATGTTTTTACCAAGTATAAAACATTTACTACTTTAATTTGGAAAAAGGTAGCCAACACATGTACTTAGGATTTCTTTGTTATGTTGAAACTGTAGATTTCTATATTCATGTAGTGTATATATTGATAAGGCATTTCTGTTTATTGTTTTTTGCTCCTGGGGCTATATAATAATCTTTCTGTACATTGTATTATTGCCTTGAATTGGTCAGAATTTGGATACATTAATCACTTTTAAAAACTAATTTTGTTTGATTTATATTGTAACCTTTTATAGTTTTTGAATAAATATAGCCTGCTTTCCCTAGATGAATTTGTTCAGGAAGTATTATCCATTTCCTGATTACTCTCATCAACTGAAGAACCTCTGAATATAGTGTTATTCAAGTTCTATTGTATTCTGTGGCTTTCCCTTTACTATTTTGTTGCAAGCTTATTGTTTCATAGTTGAGTTTTTCTAAGTGAAGTAGTTGTAATATCTAAATTAGCCACTGAAAGGAATTTGTTAATTTTTATTTTCCAAGCATTTGAAGTAGTTTTAAAGTGCTTTATGCAGATGGTGCAAATTAGAACAATTAGGATATAGTGTTTGAGTTCTCAGAATACAGAAATAGACTTAAACTTAAACAAACATATACTCATTTACTCTTAATATGGAGTAATAGCATTTATTGAAAGTTTCCTTTGTGTGAAGTGCTGTTCTAAGTGCTGAATTATCTCAAGAAACCTCACAGCAACCTTAAGAGATTGGTTGGTACTCCATTTTAAAGATGAGGATAATGAAACCACAATTTTGTTAGGTAACTTCCCAAAGATCACATAGCTAATCAGTGATGGAGTTGGATTCCAGTTAAGGCATCTTCACTGCTGAGTCCATGTTCTTGACCACTGCTCCCTTTGCTGTGACTAGTTTCAGCAGGGTTGAAAGAGTTTTCCTATTTCTTATTGTTCTTTTTTACGTATAATAGAAATATTTCAGATTTTTGGGTTATAGAATAAATCCCATTGATGTAAACCAGCCATGTACAAGTCATTTAACCAAAAAGTTAAGGTAGTGGAGTAGGTTGGCTCTCAGTTATTTTATCTTCTCAGGGTGGAATGAAAATCTCTGACTTAGAATAGTACAATATCAGGGGATTTATGGTACCTTAACTTCCTATTTGTAACTGGGTTTGAGAAAAATCCAGGAACAGTCTTGTTCAAAATCAAATTCTGGGGGTGGGTGGGGAGAGGTATTTTCACTTCAAGTACTTAATTGTCATCTAAATTCACACTTGGTGTTGATTTTCTAATTGAGTGCACTGGAATTGGACTTCATTTTGATTCATTGTAGTTTGCCTACTTAAATATACATGATTCTGTACAAAGTGTGGGACTGGCCCCATAGCTCATAAGAGCATCCTTCTTATGCCACTACTTATTCTACCTGTGGGATGGCACAGACCTACCTCATAGCCGTAATATCTTTAAATACAGTTTAGTGTATATTTTTTCTGATTATCAAGTTATCAGAATAATCCTGTAGGTACTCTAGACTGTAAGTCTTCTCAGTATTCAAGCATTATGCTTCTATGTATTGAGGTCTATTTCAACAATCATACGTAAGGAATTTCTTGTTCCTCATGTATTTTCCCGAGTTGGGATGGGGTAAAAGCTTTAATCAGTTTTCAGAAGACATTTTACTGGTTCTGACCCCAGCTATGCCAAGATTAGTCAACTATAGGCTTCATTCTGGGTTTTGTCCAGGAATGTTGAAAGAAGAGAATAGAAAGAAATAGGCCAAGTCAAGACTTGGAGCTAAAGAATATAGATTTACCCAGGAAATCTGATCTTTATTTTTTCCAAAATGGAAACATCTATCAGATTGGAGCAGGGGAAAAAGGTAGTCAACTTCTGTTACGTTATGGGACTCTAAATTTTACTATTTGTTGTTAGCTTTTTGTTTCATATTTAGAAACCAGTAATGTTTCTAATTGTGGTGTGAAATTTGCTTAAGTGCCTTTTAGTTAAAACAGCTTACATAAGCACCTTTCCAATAGCAGTGTGAGCTCCAATTTTCAGTCTTGCTCCTTTACCATCTCTCTCACACACATAAGAAATATTTCTTTTTTATCAATCTGATAAGCAACAAATTATGTAATTTTATTTATATTTCTTTGATAACTAATTAGATTGAGTACTTTTAATATTTTATTGCATAAGTTCCTTGTTTGTGTATGTTGTGGTTGCCCATCCAGTATCCACTTCCTTCTCTCACAATACCACCCACTTTTTCTTTGTATAACTATTGCCCCCTCCCCACTCCCCCCTCCCCCCATTATTGAGCATGTAGTTTGGATGGCATTGCCATGCCTTCAGCTCTAGAGTTAACCCAGTTAATTTTAAACAGTCCCATGCTGCCTCCTCTCCCAGCTTCCCCTGCCCCCCCCCCCCCCGCCCCCCCACACACACACTCAAAGTAAATGGTTAAATGGTTCAGGGATAGGCACCTTACCCGGATCATGCTACTTATTAAAAGACTAGAGGCCCAGTGCATGAAATTCGTGCATTGTGGGGGGGGGGTGTCCCTCAGCCCAGCCTGCACCGTCTCCCCTGGGACCCCTCGAGGGATGTCCGACTGCACTATTAGGCCCGATCCCGGCAGTCGGACATTCCTCGCTCTCACAATCCAGGACTGCTGGCACCCAACCACTTGCCTGCCTGATTGCCCCTAACCGCTTCTGCCTACCAGCCTGATCACCCCCTAACCACTCCCTGCCAGCCTGGTCCCCCCCAACTGCCCTCCCCTGTCGGCCATCTTGTGACCACATGGGGGCGGCCATCTTGTGTGTTGGAGTGATGGCCAATTTGCATATTACCTCTTTATTAGATAGGATGTTTGCTGAGGCTTTCTCAGGAACTGCTGATGAAGACACCGTCTTGGAGATGGTGTGGTATGAGGATTCACGTCTGACCTTGCTGCAGCTCATTTTTCTAACATAAAGGAGCCAGCCTGAGGGCAGTACCAAGAAAAGGAGAGGGATTCTAACTTGGAACCCTGAAGCAATTTGGAACCTCCATCACATTGGAACAGAAGTCAGATTATTTCTGCACTTTTCACTTATGAGAGCCAATAAATTCCTTTTTTGTTGAAGCCAGTTTGAGTTGGATTTTCATTTTTTCTTACAACCAAATGTATGCTGTGTAAGTGCATATGTAGGGGCTCTTTATCCATCAGGCTCAATGTGTTGATGAAAGCCAATATTGTTAAGTAACTTAATATTTTAGTGAGGTATCTTCATATATTTGTGGATATATACATATAAATGAGTTAACTTCATACATGTGATTTTAAGGACCTATTGTTTTATAGGGTCTCATGGTTTTTTTTTTTAATTTTCTCTGTCATGGGAAAATGCACTCTTCCCTTGTTCTCCCTGAGGTCATTAGTGTTACAGCCTGGCATGTGTACCCTTTCTGCATTGTTCCATGCCTCTATAATCATATGTAAATATCTACTTATATAAAAACCCTGGGTATAACATCACGTCCAGAAGCTCGACCAACTGGAAGGAAGTCAGTCCTGCAGGGGTCGTCTTGGAAACGGCTGCGCCCTCCCCCAGCTGTTTCCTGGAGGGCGAGGTTTCAGGCAGGAACCTGCCCTCAGGGCAAGGTTTAAGGCAGGAACCTGCCCTCGGAGCAAAGCGTGGAAGTACTGAGTCCAGCCTTCAAACCAGACCCTGACAGTAGGGAGGAGGCAGCCCCATTCCTCACAGAATCTGCTGTTGGACAGCTTGCTGTCAGTGGCCTGCCAGCTAGGAACCCCATTCACCTGCACCCCGGACCCTGACAGGAGGGAGGAGGGAGCCCTATTCCTCACAGAATCAACAGGTAGCCAGCTTGCTGTCAGGGGCCTGCCAGCTAGGAATCCTATTCACCTGCATAACTATAAAGTTTTAGTACATTATATTAGAGGTCATGGTGGTACTGTTTTACCCACAGCGTCAACAGGAATTGCTGCAAATTTACTTCTCGGTGGAATCACCTTTCATTCCCAATATAAATTACCGATTCCATGAAATGAAACTTTAATTTCTAGACTCAATATAAAGAGTGAAGTTGCTAAAACTATTAAAAAGGCCCAACTTCTCATTATTGATGAATGCACCATGGCATCCAGTCATGCTATAAACGCCATAGACAAATTACTAAGAGAAATTATGAGTCTGAATGTTGTATTTGGTGGGAAAGTTCTCCTTCTTGGAGGGAATTTTTGACAATGTCTCAGTATTGTACCACATGCTATGTAATCGGTCATAGTACAAACGAGTTTAAAGTACTGCAATGTTTGGGGATGTTTCAGAAAGTTGTCTCTTACAACAAATATGAGATCAGAGGATTCTGCTTATAGTGGATGGGTAGAAAAACTTGGAGATGGCAAACTTGATAGCAGTTTTCATTTAGGAATGGATATTATTGAAATCCCCTGTGAAATGATTTGTAATAGATCTATTATTGAAGCTACCTTTGGAAATACTATATCTATAGATAATATTAAAAATATATCTAAACGTGCAATTCTTTGTCCAAAAAATGAGCATGTTCAATAATTAAATGAAATTTTGGATATACTCGATGGAATTTTCACACATATTTGAGTGATGATTCCATTGATTCCACAGATGATGCTGAAAAGGAAAATTTTCCCATCGAATTTCTTAATAGTATTACTCCTCCCGGAATGCCATGTCATAAATTAAAATTGAAAGTGGGTGCAATCATCGTGCTATTGAGAAATCTCAATAGTAAATGGGGTCTTTGTAATGGTACCAGATTTATTATCAAAAGATTACGACCTAACATTATCAAAGCTGAAGTATTAACAGGATCTGCAGAGGGAGAGGTTGTTCTGATTCCAAGAATTAATTTGTCCCCATCTGACACTGGCCTCCCATTTAAATTGATTCGATGACGGTTTCCCGTGATGCCAGCATTTGTGATGACTATTAATAAGTCACAAGGACAAACTCTAGACAGAGTAGGCATTTTCCTACCTGAACCCGTTTTCGCACATGGTCAGTTATATGTTGCTTTCTCTCGAGTTTGAAGAGCATGTGACATTACAGTTAAAGTTCTAAATACTTCATCACAAGGGAAATTAGTCAAGCATTCTGAAAGTGTTTTCACTCTTAATGTGTGCAGGGAGATATTAGAATAAGTTTAATCACTTTATCAGTCATTGTTTGCATCACTGTTGTTTTTATATCATGTTTTTGTTGTTTTCATATCATGTTTTTGCCGTTCTTATATCATGCCTCTGTTGTTACATCCTTTTGTTACTGTTTACTTAATAAATGTATATATTATTTTCATATACATTTTACTAGTTTCCTTTCATCTCTCACACTTCTATTATAGAGAAAGGGCAAATAGCAGTATTAAAATATCTCCACTAATTAATTCCCTTTTAATGTGCACGAATTTTGTGCACCGGGCTATAGTCTATATAATAAAAGCCTAAGCTACTGTTATGATGGAACGACCAGAACAACTGGTCGCTATGATGCACACTGACCACCAGGGGTAAGACTCTAAATGCAGGAGCTGCCCCCTGGTGGTCAGTGTGCTCCCACAGAGAGAGCGCTGCTCAGCCAGAAGCCAGGCTCATGGCTGGCAAGTGCAGCGGTGGTGGTGGGAGCCTCTCCCGCTTCAGCGATAGCACTAAGGAGCAGCGAGCTGAGTGGTAAGGAGCAGCAAGTAGGCAGGCAGACATCCCCCAAGGGGTCCTGAGCTGCAAGAGGGCACAGGCCGTGATGAGGTCCCCCCCCCCCCCCCCCAGTGCATGAATTTCATGCACTGGGCCTCTAGTGTATATATATTATTTTACTCCTATTTATTTTTTTAATGGGATCATCTGTATATTCATCTCTGCATGTTGCTGTTCTTATCTAATAATACATTTTTTAAAATATATTTTTTATTGTTGGTAGCCTTATTTATTGTTTATCTCTAACCGGCTCCAGACTCCCCTAATCAGAAAGTCCTGCCCCCTTTCCTGGCTGGATTTATGTGGGCTACTCTTCTTGGCTCTGGTGCACCAGGCTGTGGAGCCCAGCCTGGGTTCTGGGCCTTGATCTTCTGAGGGAAAAGACCTTCTGGTAGCCGAGAGATCCCTCTTCACTCTTGGCCTGCCACCCATGGTAGCTGGGTCAGCTTCTCTTGACCTCACCCTTCCTACCAGTCACCAGGTGTTTTCCGTCCTTCCTTGATATAAGTTTCCTTCTCAGCTGCACCTCAGTTGGTAATTCCGGGTGAATGTTCCTTAATTTAGTTTGTATTTCCAGTCTGACCTCAGTTATGAAGGCCAAGAAGTCCCATAATATGCCATCTGCAAGCTGGAGAACCACAAAAACGGGTGATGTAGTTTAGCCCAAGTCCAAAAGCCTGATAATGGAAGTGATGTTGTAAGTCCTGTTCTGAGACCAAATGCCAGGAGCACTGATGTCCTAGGGCAGAAGAAGATAAATGTCAGTTCATTTTCCCTTTCTCCACCTTTCTGTCCCTGTGTTCATAAATTAATCAACGAGATTTTATAGTTCTTTGAAGAAAAAAAATGGAAATTCCAAGGAAAAGGTTTAATAGGAAGGGAGAGGAGAGAGAGAAATGCCAATGATGAGAGAATCATTGTTCAGCTGCCTCCTGCATGCCTCCTACTGGGGATTGAGCCCGCAATCCGTCCATGTATGTGCCCTCATCGGGAATCTAACTGTGATCTTCTGGTTCATAGGTCAATTCTCAACCACTGAGCCATGCTGGCCAGGCCTATAAAGCATTTTTTATGAGACACAGGAATGAGTAGGGCAGTGGTAGGGGAATGTCCTGGTGAATAAATTCTTTTTTTCTATGTGGTTTTATTATCTGTTTGACATAAGTTCATTTGTTTCTGCTTGTATTCAATTTTAAGATTTTTAAAACCCTTTTAATTTATTTAATCTCTTAAATAAAAGTTAATACTGTATTGAAAGCTAAATCAGAGAAGTCATGTTCCTACACCTATCGATTCCATCCTGATCTCACGCCCTCCCCTTCTTTTTTTTAAAATATATTTTTCTTGATATTAGAGAGGAAGGGAGAGGAAGAGAGATGTGCCCTGACCGGGAATCAAACTATGACCTCTTGGTTCATAGGTCGATGCTCAACCACTGAGCCATGTTGGCCAGGCACCCTCCCCTTCTCTTTTCTTTTTGCAAAAACCATGCAATATTCTTTTTTTCCATTTCTTACACAAAATGTAGTGTACTATATGCATTCTTTGGAATCTTCTTCTTTTTTTTTTTTAACTTAACAATATGACCTGAAAAAGCTCTTTATACATCTTTAGTTCATGGAGCTATCCCTCATTCTTTTGCAAGTCCTCCATTGTGGACTACACAGTTTATTCAACCAGTTGCCCATTAATTGTCAGTGAATAACTTTGTGTTGTTAAATATTTGTGGAGGATAGTTTCTAGAGCAATTAAAAAAATCTTTATTGAAGTATATTTTACATAAAATAAAATGCATTGATTTTAGAATTGTATTTTGACTATAATTATTTTGGCAATCATTTTATCCAGGATGAGTTTTAATAAATATATACCTTTATGTAACCATTATAACAATTAAGATCTGGAACATTCCTATTACCAAAAAGTTGGCTTGTATATAATGTTTGGTTCACTTGGTACCCTCACTTCCACTATATCTGATGCTGCCTGGGGCTTTCTCTGTGGCCCGCCGGCAGATGGGCTCTGGCCTCTGTTGCAGGCTCCACATGCATATTCCAGACTTGCTTTACCTCCTCTTTTATCCATGAGACACATCCATGTTTTCTCCATTTTGCTTAAATTTAGAAATACCTCATAAAATGTTCTTCGCTGTTAAAAATTGTTAATTCCTTAATATATTTTTATCATGTACTTGTGAGGGCTTAGAAACAAACTCATGCTTAGATGTCCATTCCTAAGCTAGAACTCTCATTGGTCTTTTAACTAGTGAGTTCAGCAGGAAATTTTTTATAGCCAAAATAATATGGTAGAACCAAAGGTGAGGGTCCCTAATATGGTCAAATATTTTGTAATGTACATAACAAGGCAAGAGAGCTGGAAAAATAGGCAATGTTGGAGAGATTCTTGACTGAGATTTTGGGAGTAGAGAGAAATTATAAACGTGTGGGTGCCTGAGGTTGAGCGGAAGAAAAGATAGTTGGAAGTGAAGACACCAAGCTGCTAGGTGGATCATGGATGTTTTTTTCAATATATAGATAATACAGTTGAATTATTTCTAGATTCTATTCTGTTCTACCAATATAGTCCTCCCTCTGCCAACATATGACCATTTTGATTTATAGTATGTGTGTGTACATCAAGTTCTTTCCTGTACTATTTTTTTAAACTTATTTTGGCAATCACTTTATCCAGTTATAAAATAAAATCCTTTGGAATTGTGACAGGAGCTGTATTAAATTTACTAGTATATATCCTATATAATAAAGAGCTAATATGCAAATGGATATCAGGCCCTTGCGCCTGAGGCCATGCCCCCAGCCCCAGCGCTGGGGCCAGGGGACCTGAGGAGGGGCCAGGGGACCTGAGGCCATGCCCCTCACCCCAGCACCAGGCCGGGGGACCTGAGGCTGTGTCCCCTGCCCAGCAGGACTTGATGGGGGACCTGAGACTGCACCCCCCACCCAGTGGGGCTTGATGGGGGACCTGAGGCCACGTCCCTCTCCCTGGCACCGGAGCCCGGGGACCTGAGGCTGGGCTGGGGGACCTGAGGCCTCATCCCCACCCCGGCGCCAGGGCTGCGGGACCTGAGGCTGTGCCCCCTGCCACAGTGCCAGGCCGGGGGGCCTGAGGCTGCGCCCCTGCCCGACAGGGCTTGATGGGGCACCTGAGGCTGCGCCCCCCCACCCTGGTGCTGGGTCAGGGGACCTGAGGCTGTGCTGGGGGACCTGAGGCTGCACCCCCCGCCTGGCAGGGCTTGATGGGGATGGGGCTGGCCAGATCTGGGTCTCACGATGTTTTGAGGGACGAGTTGGTGGGCGTGGACTTGACTCTGGGTCACACAGTGCGCCCCAGACTCTGACAGGAGGGAGATTTTCATATACATTTTACTAATTTTCTTTCATCTCTGACGCTTCTATTATAGAGAAGGGGCAAATAGCAATATTAAAATATTTCCTCTAATTCCTTTTTAATGTGCACAAATTTTGTGCACTGAAACACTAGTTAGATTATAAACTGACATTCTAAAAAGTCTTTCTGCCCAGAAACATGGCATATCTTTGCATTCATTCAGTTTTTTATTTATATCCTTCAATAAAATTTTAGAATATCCTTTAGGTCTACCCTCTAGCTATATTTGTTAATGTATTCCTAGGCATTTTATCATTTTTGTTACCATAGAGTATCAAGATTTTAAAATTTTTCTATTTTTTTCTTTGTAATAGAGAAAAATTAGCTTGTTTATATTTCACAAACTGCACCTTACCAAATTTATTATTTATTTTTAATATATTTTATTGATTTTTTACAGAGAGGAAGAGAGAGGGATAGAGAGTTAGAAACATCGATGAGAGAGAAACATCGATCAGCTGCCTCTTGCACACCTCCTACTGGGGATGTGCCCACAAGCAAGGTACATGCCCTTGGCTGGAATCAAACCTGGGATCTTTCAGTCCGCAGGCCGATGCTCTATCCACTGAGCCAAACCGGTCAGGGCCCAAATTTATTATTAATGCCAATATCTTTTTAGTGTTTCTTATTTTCTAGGTTTCTAATATGTGTGAGTAAAGATAATTTTGTCTGATCTGAGTTTATGACAATAGTTTTAGTATTTTGCCTTCTAATATACTATTTGCTTTTTTAATTTTAAGAGATAGTCTTTAATATTTTAGAAAGTTGGTTTAGCGTTATTCTTCTAATGTTTGACTTAAATCTAACTAGGAATGGCAGCTGGATTTTTTCATTTCATTATGTATTTTTGTTTTATTTCCATGTATTAGTATAAGCAAATGGTTTTGTTGCTTGGTTTAATATAATGAATTATGTTGAACATTTTCCCATTGCCAAACCATTCTTACATTCTTGGAGTATATCTTATTAGTATAAAGTGTGTGTTTTTCCTGTTTATTTTTTTTCAATTAGTGTTTCATTCATTATTATTTTGTATTAGTTTCAGGTATATAGCATAGTGCTAGACAATTATATATGTGACAAAGTGTTCACCCTGATATTTCCTGTACCCACCTGGCACCATACATAGTTATTACAATACTAGAGGCCCAGTGCATGAAATTCATGCACTTGGGGGATGGGTCCCTCAGCCTGGCCTGCGCCCTCTTGCAGTCCAGGAGCCCTGGGGGGATGTCTGACTGATGGCTAGGCCAGTGGTCGGCAAACTCATTAGTCAACAGAGCCAAATATCAACAGTACAACAATTGAAATTTCGTCTGAGAGCCAAATTTTTTAAACTTAAACTATATAGGTAGGTACATTGTTATTAACTTAATTAGGGTACTCCTAAGCTGGCCTTTGCTAAAAACGTCCTCAATCTGATTGAGGTACGTTTGCTGAGGTTGACTCCTTCCAACTCTCCCATTCACACTTGTCTTGTGTACTTGTTTCGTCTATCTCCTTTTGTTCATCCTCTCTATATGTCCAAACCATCTCAACATACCTTTCTCAATCCTCGACACTACATCTTCTTTCACTCCACAACGTTCCCTGAAATTAACTTAATAAACTTAAAGTTTTAAGTCTTAGTTAAACTATAGGTACGTTGAATAAAACTTGATATCATACTTAATAATGATATTATTTATTGACAAAATTAAATTCCTTACAATTTACCTTACAATTCCATAAAATTAAATCATGACAATGACTGACAAACACTAATGTGAACAATGGCCTTGCATCTCCTTGGAAAGTTTGGGTAAGTCAGGTTTGTATGTTGTTGTTTTTAATTTTAGGCACGATTCCAGGTTCTCATCAATAAGACGACTTCTCAATTTACTCTTGATAAGGTTCATGCTTGAAAATGATTGTTCGCATAAATATGTAGACCCAAATAAGGAAAGAACAGCAAACACTAGTTTTTTTCAGTTGATTATATGAGTCAGGAATACTATTCCAGGTGTTAAAAATCAACATATCTTCCTTCTCCAGGTCTTTCAAAGCAGACCACTTGTGCTGTGAACTAAGTTCACATTTGTTTTTCTCCAATATTTCTATATCAGCACAAAGACGTTCAAATTTTGAGCTCCACAGTTCTTTGTTTTTTAAATCCAGTAATTGCATTTCAAAGTTGCCAATGTCAATATTAAAGGGAGAAAAATTTAATTCTGTTACAGTAGCATTGAGAGGTTTTTTTTAACAAAGGCTAATGTCGCTTTGCTGTTTCTGAATTCCTGAAACCTGTTGAGAAAAGCTTCCCTCATATTTAAAATACTGCATGTGGTATTTTGTGGAAGAGCCACATTCAAGGGGCCAAAGAGCCGCATGTGGCTCATGAGCCGCAGTTTGCTGACCACTGGCTTAGGTCCATCCTTAGCATTGCTACGGAGGTGGGAGAGGCTCCCACCGCTGCCACCGTGCTCGCCAGCCGTGAGCCTGGCTTCTGGCTGAGCTGCGCTCCCCCTGTGGGAGCACACTGACCACCAGGGGGCAGCTCCTGCATTGAGTGTCTGCCCCCTGGTGGTCAGTGCACATCATAGTGACCAGTTATTCCACCATTCGGTCATTTGCATATTAGCCTTTTATTATATAGGATTATTGACTATATTTCCTATGCTGTACTTTACATCCCATGACTGTTTTATAAATACCAATCTTACTTCTCAGTCCCTTCACCATTTTTACCCAGTTGCCCAACTCCCCACCCCTCTGGCAACTATCAGTCTGTTCTATGTATCTATGAGTTCTGTTTCTTCATTTATATTGTTTTTAGATTCCACATATAAGTGAAATCATGACTAACTTATTTCACTTAACATAATACCTTCTAGGTGTATCTATGCTTTCACAAATGGTAAGATTTCATTCTTATTTATGATGTGCACTAACCACCAGGGGGCAGACACTCAATACAGGAGCTGCTCCCTGGTGGTCAGTGTGCTCCCACAGCGGGAGTGCTACTCAGCCAGAAGCGGGGCTCACAGCTGGTGAGCGCAGCTGCAGCAGCGGTGCAAGCCTCTCCTGCCTCAGCAGTAGTGGCGGCAGGCGCAGTGGGGCCAAGATGAGTGGGAGCAGTGTGGTGCCCAGCCCCGGCTTGGGCTCCTCCCTGGCCGCCTGCCGCTTAGCGCACTGCTACATCCCTCTTATTCCATAAACCTGCAGTTACAATCTCCGGAGAATGGTTGAAGTGCAGACACTCGGAGTAACCAGGACTAGCCTGATATTGCCACTGGGCTCCTGGAACTCTGCTTCAGGCATCGAGATCAAATCTCATCCCTTACCAATTGCTCCAGAGCTACAGAGGAAGGCAGCAATATGACAGTGGCCACAAAGTGGTGACTTACAATCGGGGTAAAAGTCAAAGAGAGATGGATCTGAAGGGTGGGGGCATGGGCAACAGAGCACCCCCACCGCCCAAGATCCCCAACTTTGTATTGTTCACTTTGGAGCATCTCTTATCCAGCTCCAAGTGGTGGAAAGCATCCAGCATGGCCCAAGGTGTCCATTGGGGACCTCCTGGCCCGCAAGGCGCAACCCTGGCCGCAGAAGGGACATTTGGAAATATTTTTTCAAGAAGCTGCAGGGAGGAGGACAGACTCCCCACTCAACTTCCCGGCAGCTCACGTGGATGTGGAAACTCCCCAGGCATGCCGGCATGGGCTCCTGATTTCCTTTTAATGTGCACGAATCTGTGCACTGGGCCACTTTGTTATATAAAAGGAATAACATGATCTTTTAAGATTAGCTTTTTTCACTTAACATAATTCCCTTCAGATGCATCCAAATTGTTGTATTAACAGTTCTTTCATTTTACTGCTGAGTAGTAATGATGTGATGCATATAGTTTATTCACTCATTCACCTGTTGTAGGACATGTTAATTGTTTGCAGTTTGGGGCTATTGCAAATAAAGCTGCTATGACCAATTGTGTACAAGTTGTGTGTATACACAAGTGTAAGAAGTGGGGGTGGCCCTGACCGGGTGACCCAGTTGGTTGGAGCATTGTTCCATGCACCAAAAGGTTGCAGGTTTGATTCCTGGTCAGGAACATACCTGGGTTGCTGGTTTGCTCCACAGTCAGGGCTCATATGGGAGGCAACTAGTCCATGTTTCTCTCTCACATAGATGTTTCTCTCTCTCTTCTTCTCTCTCTAAAATCAATAAAAACATATCCTTGGGTGAGGATTTTTAAAAATCTATTTGGAAAAATAATAAAAGATAAAAAGAAATTTGGGGGAAGGGACTGGCCAGGTGGCTCAGTTGGTTAGACATTGTCCCGTACACCAAAAAGTTGCAGGATTGATTCCTGGTCAGGGCACATACCTAGGTTGCTGGTTTGATCTGCAGTCTGGGCTCATATGGGAGGCAATCCATGTTTCTCTCTCACATAGAAGTTTCTCTCTCCCTTTTTCTCTCTCTAAAAATCAATAAAAAATATAATTGGGTGAGGATTTTTTAAAGTGGGGGACTGCTGAGTCATCAACCTTGATTCTTAATTCTCTATGAGTTTCTTTTGATTTATTATAATTTAAAAAAATGATTTTTAGTTGCATCCTTAGTTTATTGTCAGTTTTTTTAAAGTAATAGAAGCATTTATACTATTTTCTACTGCACATAGTTTAGCTATGTCCAGAGATTTTGATATCAAGTATTCTTTTTATTTATAATGCATCTTAATTGTTTTTATATAGGAACTACTTGGATGAGTAGGTCTATATTGTAAGGACTTTGTTTTTTCTTTTTTCCTTTTAGGTTAATTTTTCTTATAAACTTCTGGTTTACAATTAAGTTATGGTTAGAGAATGGAACATAAAATCTCTGTACTTTTTGGAATTCATTAAGGTTTTCTTGGTGGCCATAATTTGATTTTTTTTTCCTGGTTGGTTGATTTATGTTTTATCATTACTTATTTTAGATTTACATTTGGATAGCTGAGGGCAACCAAGGCAAGAGAAATTCATCTGATATGTTATATTGCAATATATTGGGGTTGACCAATTTGGAGCATCTAATGTTTTTCTAAGTAGAAGAGAGCTGCGATACAAAGACAGTCTAAGAAGTACTTAGCACTCAAGTCAGGGAAGATGGAAACCAAGAAGAAATATAATTACAAAGAAAAAATACTCATTATTTACTGTTTCATAGGTGCCAGATCCTGTGCTTAGCTTTCATCTGTATTAATCGTTAAACCTTCAAATGCATTTATCACACTGCTTCATGGAATACACTACTTAAAGGCATATGTATTAGATATATTTCCATGAGTGCTAGGAAAAAATTATTATGCTGTCACAACAATCCATTGAATAGGAAAAATTCCCACTATATAATATTTCTTTTTTGTCTTATTTAATTAGTTTAGGCCTTGAATTTTGCTTAATCTATAATAATGAAAGCATAATATGCTAAGTAGATCAGACATCCTTCCAGACGTCCTTCCGGGTGACCTTCTGGACGAAGCCGGGGCTGTGAGGGAAGCCCATGTCCTGGGTGCCAGAGGGAAGCCAGTGCAGGCAGCTGGCAGCCGGGAAAAGTAAGGCCTACTCTTGCACAAATTTTGTGCATCTGGCCTCTGGTCTGATAATAATATTGCAACCATGTATTCTTTTGTTTTTATTTCATTGTTTTTTCATTTTTAAAAGAATATAGATAATGTAGATATGTTATAAAGAATAATATAACAAATACCAATTGAAGTCCTACTGTGTGTGTATATGTGTAAAATATATTTTTTGAGATTTCTATATAAACCAGACTTGGTGATGAAATTAAAAGCAGACTTACCTTTAGATTCTTTCTTCCAACTTTGGAAAAACCTGAATAAGAATATGCAAAATACAAGAATTTTAGATTTATTTTCAAATTGAATTAAGGGCTGGAGTAGGGTCAATAGAAGGTAAACAGTATTGTAAAAACCTTACCTTTAAACACAAATTTGATAGTGAAGAAGGCCTGGTTGAAGCATTCAAAGGGAAGGATATGGAAATATCAAAATTCACTTAGTTGCAAATGATTTAAATGGAAATCCCATTTCAAGCTCCAGTGATAAATATCATTTGTATAAATTACATCCCAGATGTGTCAGTTAACTAGATGGGAGGAATTCTTTCACAATGCATATGTATACAACGTACACTTTAAATATCTTACGATTATATTTGTCAATTGTACCTCAGTAGTGCTGGGGGATAAAAGCTTTTTTTTTTCTTTTCAAAAATGGTACTTAACTCATAAAGGATAAGTATTATAGTTCCTAGATTAGTATTTGAAAACAGAGATTGAAGTAAATTCAGTAGTTTCTAAACCTTTATTGAATTTTAGATCTGCTTTGATTCAAATTTAAAAGAAAACCAGTCTTATTTTGTGGATGAGCGGCATCAAATCCTATATAATAAAAGCCTAGGTGGCGTCATGCATGACATCATCACAAGATGGCCACCACAAGATGGCCACCCTCACGTTGTCACAAGATGGCCACCACAAGATGGCCAGCAGGGGAGGGTAGTTGGGGGCGACCAGGCCTGCAGGGGGGGGGGGTAGCTGGGGGCGACCAGGCCAGCAGGGGAGGGCAATTGGGGGCAATCAGGCTAGCAGGGAAGGGCAGTTGGGGATGATTGGGCCAGCAGGGGAGGGCAGTTGGGGGCGATCAGGCCGGCAGGGGAGCAGTTAGGCATCAATCAGGCCAGCAGAGGAGTGGTTAGGGGGCGATCAGGCTGGCAGGCAGAAGCAGTTAGGGGCAATCAAGCAGGCAGGCAGGTGAGCACTTAGGAGCCAGCAGTCCCAGATTGTGAGAGGG